>NC_083770.1:14595046-14695046 GCF_963514075.1 Conger conger | reverse complement strand
GATGTCTTGACTCTTGATGTCTTGAGTTTGAACAGGAAACTCAGATGTAGCCTCCCAGCGATTTTATCAGCATGCCAAAGCCCAGAGGCCAAATATTGACAGGATGTCTGATCAGGCTGAGTGCTTATGCATGTTAGATTTTGGAATTTGGTGGAATATACATGTGATTTTATTTTACCCTTGGTTTTTTTTAATGCTTCTTGAATTCCAAGTTACCAGTAGTGATTATTGAATCCACATAGAATGTTCAGTTAAGAACCTTCTTATTGCATATTTGTGTCCTCACACCTAAAAATTCATAAATGTTTGTAGGTACTTGAGCTAAAATTGACTCCTAATGGGTTTTCAGACAACTGTGCACTCAGAACTGAGTAACACCAACCCCCCCCCCCCCCCATCTTTACACTGACTGTGATTTACAATGCCAATGTGTAATAATAATGATAATAACAAATATAGCTGCAAGTTGTCATTAACAGGGTCCCAAGCAAGGCAATGCATTTTCAAGCTGCAAAGACCCATTTCATAAATGGTAAAATAATTTGGTCTGTTGCAAAATTTCACATGGTATTCCCTAGCATAGGGGAGGTTGTAAGCTGACCTGCCATTACCAAGGTTGTTCTGCTGACAAATGCTTGACTGATGATGATCATACATGAATTTGTATTTTTATTGCAATTGGTGACTGACACATAGACATGGCATGCAGAGTTTCAGCTTGATTGGTCAAACAGTTGAAGAAATGGCATTCACACCCTTGTGCTTCTTCTACCACCAGAGAGGTGCCAAAGCATGTACTACATTTAGTGTATGAAATTTGGTTAATTTTGTCGTTCAAGATCTGTAGCAGTTTTAGAGAAATTGGCCATGGCCACAAACATGTATTGATGTGTGGCAGCCATGTTTCAATAACATTTTATTTGATAATTGGCTTCAGACTCCACACGTTATTTCAAGCCAAATTTGGTGAGGAACCCCTGAGTAGTTTAAAAATTGTGACAGGAAATCAAAATGGCTGTTCGACTGAAGGAGGTTGATCATGTTATACATGAGGCACCCTCAAATGCTTTTGTCTCTTCATGTAATCCCAGACAGACTTGATGATGTTGAGATCAGGGCTCTGTGGGGGCCATGCCTTCACTTCCAGGACTTCTTGTTCTTGTTTACGCTGAAGATAGTTCTTAATGACTGTATGTTTGGGGTCATTGTCCTGCTCCAGAATAAATTTGGGGCCAATCAGATGCCTCCCTGATGGTATTGCATGATCGATAAGTATCTGCCTATACTTCTCAGCATTGAGGAGCCCATTAATTGTGACCAAATCCCCAACTCCATTCGCAGAAATGCAGCTCCAAACTTGCAAGGAACCTCCACCATGCTTCACTGTTGCCTGCAGACACTCATTCTTGTACCGCTCTCCAGCCCTTCGGCGAACAAACAAGTTCCATGAAGACCACTTCTGAACAAACTTCTCCGAACAGTAGATGGGTGTGCCTGGGTCCCACTGGTCCCACTGATTCCACTGCAGGACATCTTCTGATTGCGAAGAGAAGTGAGCGTGATGTGTCTCATGTGCTGCGCTAAGTTTCCTTTGCCGACCACTGCGTCTATGGTCCTCAACGTTGCCCGTTTCTTTGCTTCTTCAATAGAGCTTGGAGACCCTCTGGAAACCTCTGTCTGGCTTGAAATTTCTGCCTCGGACAGACCTTGCTGATGCAGTATAACTACCTTGTGTCTTGTTGCTGTACTCAGTCTTGCCATGGTGTATGCCTTTTAACAGTAAACTGTCTTCAGCAACCTCACCTTGGAAGCACAGTTTGGCTGTTCCTCACCCAGTTTTAACCCTCCTACGCAGCCATATAATGACATATTAAATTGATGATCATTAGCTCCTATTTGGTATAATTGTTTAATCACACTCCTGACTATATGCCTACAAAATCCCTGACTTTGTGCAAGTGTACCTAGAAGAATTGATGTTGGTTTGAAGGCAAAGGGTGGTCACACCAAATATTGATTTGATTTCGATTTTTCTTCTGTTCACTCACTTTGCATTTTGTTCATTGATAAATATAGACTATTAACATTTCTATATTTGAAAGCATTCTTACTTTACAGCATTTTTTTTCACACCTGCGTAAAACTGATTTCACATTTTATACCGTATTACCACCCACCATGATGATTGGCCATTGCTAAGGCTTTCAAATGCCAACTGATATCTGATTGGCTGATGGCGACCATGTTTTTTAAGATTTCATCTCTTCATTGGATAGTGTGGTAGGGACTACCTCAGAGATGAAGTGTACAATGTTTCAATGTGATTTGTCAATTAGTGAAGAGATCTAGGCCTTTAGACATGTTTGCTTGTTAGAGTACAAATAGGCATCCACAGAACCAAGGCCTGTACTTGTTTACCAAATTTGGTGAGGATCGGAAAAAGTGTTTAGGAATTATAGCTGTTTAACTAAAATTAGCCACGCCCACAAACATTTATTGATGCCTGGCAGCTATATTATTATGAAAAATAAACTTTTTCTGATAATTAATGAAAGTCAGACTCCCCAGATTATTTCTAGCCCAATTTGGTGAAGCTGGGCCAAAAATCCCAGGCTAGTTCACAAAAAAAGCTTGGCTAAAAATTCAAATGGAAGAAAAATTTGGCGCATATTAAATTGGGGATATACATTTCGTTCAATATGACCTGTGGAATCTGAGTAAAGGATTTTGATTCTATACCGCATAGTTCAGGAGTTATGGACCAAAATGTAAATTGATCGAGGGGGGAGGATGGAATGAAAACAATCGGGTTGTCTATTGTATATCATGAGTAAATTACCTCTGATTAAGTGTTAGAGTAAGTAACAATTGACTTCACACCGGAAACATTCCCATGGGGACATTGAAACGCAATATATGGCCTCAGTGCAGAGTTGCCATTCATTAATGGCATTTTGGCAGACGCTCTTATCCGGTGCAACGTATAGTTGATTAGACTAAGCAGGAGACAATCCTCCCCTGGAGCAATGCAGGGTCAAGGGCCCAACAGCTGTGCGGATCTTACACCAGGGATCGAACCACTGACCTTGCGTTTCCCAGTCACATACCTTAACTACTACGCTACAGGCTGCCCATTCAGCTGTGGGCAGTGAATTGTGAGTTCAGCTATATGAACTCTGTGAAGTAATTCATGTGTTGCTGTCTATCTGGTACATGCCCTTGTGCGGATAAGACTTGAGTGATGTGAGCACTCCTTGTTTTAATCTCGCAGTGTGTCTCCTAGCACAGGTGCTACTGATGGCCCCATGAGATCACATTATTGCATCACAGGACATTCCAAAGTAAGAAAAAAAAATAAAGGGGGGGGGGGGGGGTTATACCAAAATCAAACCACCTCAGCTCTGCTTTGGTATGCCAAGGAAGACTGCAATATAGGCACAAAAGGGCTCTAGCTACTTTTGAGCAATCCTGTATTGCCATCTGCTCTGTGTAACATTGTGCTCTTTAAAAAGTAGCATGGGGAGTGTTTGGAGATAACGAAGCCCTCAGAAAATGGTCTAGTGTGCCGGGGGATTCCAAAGTTCTGCTTTTAAAGCCACATAAGCAGTGTGTTATAATCTAGGCCCACTTTCCCCGGAGTCAGTCTTCCGCTCTATCATTCTGAGGAACTTGATATGCAGGTGCTCTAAGTACTTAGATTAATTGATAGTTGTGACTGATTTTTTTGTTAGTGTGTAGCGCTTGGTTGCCCTTTTAAGGTAATGAAATATAACGTTTTTTTTGCCGGAATGATCTTAAGCTACTATCAGAAGACAAAGCACAAGTTCAGAGCAGAATGAAACAAGACCGTGCAGGAGAAGTTGGAGGCAACAGCTCAGGATGACACCGAACTGTCCGTGGTTGCTCGTTTGCAGGTTCCTGCCAACCAGGGAAATGACCATTTTCGTGCGACCCAATAAAAACCCTATGATGATAGCCCTAGCTAAATTCAGCTCGGATGATATTCAACCAAAACCTCACATCTTGTCAAATTTGGTTGTTTTTTTCCTGTTGAGTTCAAAATGCAATTTAATATTAGACCTACACGTCTGTATCATTACAAAGAAATGAAATGAGCTGCCCCCACACATGTATACGTAATTACAGCCGTGATAGAGAGGCTGTTTTGAAGGCTCTTGTGAATGTTTTTCCTGCAGTTATGAATGTGACAATGACGGCCTGCTTCTCCGTGGTGAATGCTACACTACAGATCCACTGCCCCATTAGATCCATTAGCTCAGAGTATAAAGCTGGCCTATGACACATTTCATGGGTTGTCTTATCATCAATCAAATTAATATTTACTGGAATATTAATGACAAATTAATTACTGACAAATCCTGATTTTCAAATAAGTGTAACACATTTGAGCAGATTATTGTATTCTGTGAGCTAATGTACTCTACTGGTGTCCCACTTCACGTGATTGATATACAGCACCTGTATTTAATATCACCAGGTGGCAAAATGCTTGGTTTCCTAAGCACTATCCCAATATTCACAACGCACTCGCACAGGTATGTTTTGCACAGGTAGGTCCATTCCACATTTTTGCTTTTCCTGAAATTAGTCAAAGCTTTAAAGTTAGTTAGGTTCCAAAACAAGATGTCCATTTTTTTTTAAGTCTTAAGTTCATTATTCAATATCTCCAAAGGACATAGGATGACTAATATCTTTTCAAAAGTACCAAAAATTGTTTTCTTTTATGTGAGCAATCAATATCGGTGTAGCAGGTGTCACTTTTTAAAATGGTGGATATCTTGTTTCGCAATGAAACCCTTCATTTATTCACGTCTTAGAAGTAGCAGCCAGTACATTGAATGAAAAGTCAGGGATATGTGTATGACATCCCCCGTGACCTCACAAGGCTTTCCTACTTGTTTTTCTGGGGTCTTTTCCCCCTTTTACTTAAACCCAACTGAACTAGAACTGTTCCCTGGGTTACGGTCCCAAATGACTGAATAAACATGGAGTGGTTGAATTGCTCCAGGCATTCCTTTCATGTGCTCACTTTAAGATGGCAGTAAAGCTGTCAATGTTTTATCCCTTTAAAAACAGGGATCACATTCTCCCCATATCACCCCCAATAAATTAATGCGTTTGCGTCCCTCAGATGTAGAGACGTCATAATTCTTCGGCAGGACGACAGCCAGGAGGGAGAGGAGATTAGGATATGTTTCCATCAGTGCCACGCTTCGCTGAACTGAACAAAAGTGTCCATAAGAACCCGTCCAGTGGCAGTGAAGTAACATTTCCCAAACATAATTCTCTCAGCGGACCGCGTTATTTCTGCTGAATTTTGCCGGTGAACCGTTTTGGAAACTGCGCTGCAGTTTTCTGTGTCTGGCTTGCAGCTGTGGCATCTGTTGGACTTCATGTCTCCTTAACTCCCCAGCAAAGCTGTGTCTGAACGGAGTCCGCTTTTATTGTGACATGGGTAGAATGTGGGCTTTATGTGAATGACAAAGCAGCGTCCAATGACAGTACAATGACGGTCATTTGTGCAGCTTTTGGTGATGTCACACATGTACTTAATCACCGCATTCATTCTAATCTGTGGGGCCGAGCAGTCGCAATGTCGCCACGGCTGAGAGGTCAAGGCAGGATCCTTGTGTCTGTGACCTTTGAACTGTGCAGCTTGTGAGCAGGACACAGGCACTGCTCTGTACAGCGAGGAGGTGGGTGGGAGGGAGGGAGGAGAGGAGGAAGAATTATGAGGCAAAGGGAAAGTGAGGGTGAGAAATAGAAGGAAATCGCCTTAAAATAAGTGCATACTGTATTAGTACATCTATTGCTTTGTTTTATGTACTAATACATGACTCCCCAATTGTGTCATTTATGGGGGACAGGGGTGACAACAAAAAAACAAAACAAAATATTATAATCCCCTGACCTATTTTGTAATATTTGTCACATTTCACCATTTTCACTCCATTATTATCCTCGTTGTTTGTTTGATTTATATAGCAAGTTGTTTGCAAAAAGAGAATATGGACTTGAATGTATCAGAAATACTGAAGAATCAATCTCTTAGATTCCTCCAGAATCCTCGCATGAACTGAATAGCAAAATGCTTGCCTTTCCGTTTGTGTCAGTAGGTGGAGTGCGCCGCGCGCAGTGAGCGTTTATGATCTTCCCGTTCCATACTTGGCCACTCCCTCACCGCATCAGCTTCCAATGTAAATCTCCGGTCTCACTTCCTCTACACGCCGCGTCTGGGTGCTGGGGGCTGGCAGAGTTCAGCCTTAAAGAAAACATCATGTGAAAAAAAGTATAAAAAGAAACGAATCTGACACTATTGGCTATTCGTATCAATCATTTTTGCTCCACGCCTTTGGGAATACCCTGCGATTGGACAAAGGAGCGAATGGCAAATGAAGAAAGAGTATAGATATCTCAAAGGTAAGCGGGCACTCGCATATTGTTTCCAATGGGGCAAATCAGATCTAACTGGCGGTTGTGGCTAGGACGCTCAAACTAAAATAGAGCTGAAAACGCCAAGATTATTATGTTAGATGTTACATGGACTATAATTCTAGCTCAAAGAAGATTTGTTTTGAGTCCGTTCAGCGCAAGTTATGATGGTTTACTGTCGCTATACTTCGCTGTGTTGAGTCTCTTGGCTCATCCGCCTGCGAAAATATTAGGCTAGTTACTCTGACAGTCGCCGGAACCGTTGAATAGTATCCTACTTCAATACGGCAGTTAAGGTAGTGCTTCGTATGGTTGTTTTACGATATGTAATAACGCTATTTTCACACGTTTTTCCTCATTCATATTTCCATGATCACATGAGCAGAGAAGACACGTTGTTCACTAGTTAGGCAACAGTCTTGCGAACTAGAGTGAAATGAGATACCGCAATCTGGTAGGGTAATAAGGTCGGGGTCAATCCCATTTCAGTTCTGTCAATTCATGAAATTAAATCCATCCATTATCTGAACCCGCTTATCCTGAACAGGGTCGCAGGGGGGCTGGAGCCTATCCCAGCATACATTGGGCGAAAGGCAGGAATACACTCTGGACAGGTCGCCAGTCCATCGCAGGGCACACACACACCATTCACTCACACACTCATATCTACGGGCAATTTAGACTCTCCAATCAGCCTAACCTGCATGTCTTTGGACTGTGGAGAAAACCGGAGTACCCGGAGGAAACCCACGCAGATACGGGGAGAACATGCAAACTCCGCACAGAGAGGCCCCGGCCAACGGGGATTCGAACCCAGGACCTGCTTGCTGTGAGGCGGCAGTGCTACCGCCTCCATGAAATTAAATTAATCATGAATTTGCAATTTATTCATTTCAATTCATTTACCGAATTGATTGCATTGAACTGACCCAAACCGTATTTAATATAACAAGCACGTTATAATAAAACAAACCAAAGCAAAAGCCGTAAATAATATGGTCTGACACTACAAATGTGGGCTATGAACTAACATTCAGCACAACCTTAATGTGACAATCTATAACTTATTTTTTCTGTTGGCAGCACCGCCTGCACGTCAATGGTAGGCTAATTACAGTGCACGATCACTGGCATTTGACCAGATATGGGGATCCGCTTGTATGATTAGCAAGCGTTCAGATTCTCAGGAAGAGGGAATTGTCCATGTGACCAAACTTTTGCGCTGTCAGTTCAGGGGCAGAAAGGATGATAGTACTGCCATGCGCACAACTGAGCAGCTCATGATGTACGACAGGCGTATACTGCGGATAATAAATGCGCGATTTGTTGCCCCGTTTAAGTGGTCGCGTCGGTTGAAATCGCTGAACGTTGATGAAAGGGGAAAGGGCGTTGCTTATATCGACAAAGGCGCAGATTCTTTTTCATTGGAGGAATAATAAACTGTTTTCAAAAAACAGTTTATTAAACGTGTCTTTGAAATAACAGGCATTATGACTCATTGCTGTAACCCATTGGGGTGTTCTGAGAGTTTACAATTCACAACCTTTAATTGATAACTTTAGAAAGCAAACGGGGTGTGTTCAGAAGCTCTGGTTACCACTGGACCACAGTTTTTTTTTATTGTTTACTTTTAGGAGTAGTTTTAATAATAGTTGAAGTTACACTGAGGTCAGCTTGGATGCTTTGTTGTCCCATGGTCGTAGCTCAAAAATAGATACGTTTTTGACCACATGACCACAGCATAGGACAGACGGGGTAACGTGTTAGCCAAGTCTATTATTTCAGTGAATTTCAGAAAACACCCAAAAGGTGTATGTGGCTATGCCACTGCCTGCCATGGAGACACTGATACTCTGGATACAGCCATTGTCTCTCATTGTCATGGCTGTTCTACCACTATGATACTATGGTGTGTTTGCACACGTGAGGGCGAGGGGGTGAATGACAGTATTGGAGTGTGTAAGCAGTTGTGTTAGTGTGTATATATTGTTGTGTGTGGAGGGTGGGGGGTGTGCTTGCCGTTTTTGACGGTAGCAGTGATACCCCCCCTCCCCGTAGTCCTGCTGGCCCTGAGTGCAGCTGGGAGCCCCTTCAGTGGTAATGGCTCTGAATCCAAGGGCCCCGTCCCTTCAGCGACTGGGCCCGTTAATCAGCTGACCCACGGGCACTTACCAACCGTTACCAGGGAGACGATTCTTAGAAACATGGGTGACATTTGAGAAGAGTGTGTGCGTGCGTGTGTGTGGAGAGGGGGGGTGGGGTGGTGGGTTCTGTCATGGGGTTTATGGGGGTCTTAAAAGACACGCTGGCAAGGGATAACACTTCCATGTGGAACCCTCAACAACCCCAACGGGGAAGCATGTCTAGTCCTGAGGGCCCTCCCTGCTTCTGTAAGGGAGCCAGACTCGACTGTGGAAGTTGGTGAACCATTTAAATAAAAAGCAGCAACGGTGGTTGAAATCTTTTTTTATGCAAATACTATTTTTTAAAATGAATTTCTGCTTAAAGTGATGCGGTCTGTGGTGTGGTGTTTGTTTCTCGGTGTAAATCATCCGGAATTTAAAATGCGGTAATGGCTGAGTCATGACACAGTTTTGCATTTATTTAGAGTTTGTTTACAATTTTATGTATTTTTTTCTTCTTTACATTGGCTTGTGTTGGGGCTTTCTTTCCTTAGAACCACCAGGCCAGTTCCAGCCTAAGCCAGAAATGCAATAAACGTATTTCCTCTTTGAAGACCAAGTGTGGCACTCGCAGGCCTGTTTAATGTGGTACATATGGGCCACATGCATTGAGAAGACCAAGTCGTTGCCTGTACAGCCATGTTTGTTTCAGCAAGGGTAAACAACTTCTGAGCTACTGCTCTATCACTGAACACACAAAGATTATAGGCTTATATTATATTGTCATAATACATTTTTAAGTAATACTCAGAGCAGATTGTGCTCAGCACTGATTAAAATATCACAGAGCATAAATATGTGCTTGTTTTGTGAATACATACCAATCGCTCCAATATCAGTCAGGGCTAGCTGTGTTTAGAAATGAACTGTAACATTTAGAGGTAGCAAATGTTTATGTCACTATAGTGAGAGTGAACGTGAGCGTGTCAGTGTGTGTGTGTGTGTGTGTGTGTGTGTGTGTGTCCCTAACACAAATGACAGGCAGCACGTAGTTCTTGCAAAAGTGCCTGCAGGCGTGATCTGATCCCTGGCGCTTCCTCCTGACGCCAGGCTGAACCGGAGCATTTGGCTGCTCTCTCAGGCTAATGGGATCCACGTGCGTGCCATGTTTACGTGGAGGGCACCGATCGACTTCAGTGGGAGAATGCGCCCATAAACACCTCAGCACGGCAGTTCTTAGGGGGCCGAACGAGAAATCACGCAGGGTTTTGCTTTTCCATGCCTGCATACGCTTCCCTCCGGATTTTATACATGTCTGAGTGCATTTATTATTCCTGTAAAGGCTAATGATATGTTAGCGCTGTTGCTATTCTAGAACAACTCTTGGCACCTTAATATAATGAGTTGACTTGTTTTGCTAGTTGTTCCTTGATGTCTCTCTCCTTTTCTCTCTGTCTCCTCTCTCTCTCTCTGAATTCAATTCAGTTTTTAAATTCAAACGCTTTATTGGCGTGACATATTTCAAAATACATATTGCCAACGTGTATTGACAACAACACCAAACGTGGTTGTCTCTGTGTGTCTCAGGTATCATGCAGGTCAACGATGGCTCCCACCGCTCCCACATATTCGTGCCCCCACCCAACGGTGCTAGCCACCGCTCACCGGGCTGCGTCCCCGGCCGGATCGCCCCTGTCCGCTCCCCTCCTCCGCCCCGGATCCCGCCTCCGCCCCCGCTGAAGCCCCTGCCCCCCCCCGAGCGGCAGGCCGCCTTCAGCTTCACGGAGGAGCCCAGGGCCCGGGGCCCCGTCCAGAGGAAGAACACGCTCGTCTGCTTCGCCGTCTCGCTGGGAGCGCTGTTCCTCACCATCGTCCTGGTGCTCAGCCTGACCACGTCTGACGTCCTGGATGGTGAGTCACCTCCCCTCGCCTCCTCCTGAAAGGCCCCCCCACCTCCTCCTGAAAGGCCCCGCCTCCCTTCTGAAGGCTGGTTTATTGTCCCATGGCAGAGTGTCCCTTGCCTGAAATCGCAGAACGTCCCGGAACGTTGTATTGTTGCCCGACATAGACTGTGGTCGTTGTGCTTCGCAAAAAGTATAAACGCACTCCAGTCGCCCAGAGTATTAACCAAATGTCCATCGCTCTGTCGCTGGACTATGAACTGGCCTCAAGAGATCCCACCCTCCTCCTCTTGAAAGACCGTGGCCCCTCTTCTGCAATCAATGTCAGCGTAAAGAAAACATGGTAGTTTTGTCTAAAAATAAATCAAACCGTTCTTGGTTATAATTTTTAATTTTGTCCTAAATTATAGATGGCCTGTTTGTACCTTACCCGAGGCTTAACTTAGGTAGCATATTTTTAATATTAATATAAAGCTCAGATGGACTGAATAAAGACGGCTGGATACATGCTGTCATTGTAGTGGGTTTGTGCTGAAGGGGAAGCTGACGACTAACACTGAATTGTGCTCACCTTTGCAAGACGGATTCGGCCATTTTGTTATTCAGTGCACCCCCGCAGCAGCTGACGGGGGGATTCCGTGCTGCTCCATTAGCAGAGGTCACTGCTTGCTGCCCCCCTGAGGGTCAAAGGTTGCACGTAACGTTGGTTACAGTACAGAAACGGCCGCAGTGTGGGGAGTGCCTGTCGGCCATGTTCTTCTCTGCTCATTTAGAGCAGAAACAGAAACCACGCTTTTATGCACAGTGTTACCCACCCTAATGTGCTGGTGTAACACCATCTGTAATGTTGGAGTAGTGCCATATAATCATATTTATTACATTTTTGTTATATCTGTCTTTTGTAATACACGTTTCAGTACCACAACAAAATCCAATATTGTGGGGTAGGTGTTGAGCCCTGTGTTGTCTTCATGTTATGCATACACCCTCTGTCCACAGGGTCAGAAAAGACCCACCCACCAGCCCCTGGTGATGAAGCCTATTCATTGAGTTTTAATCCCTACTCCCCTCGTGTAGAAACAACCTGTCACTTGTCAATAAATCCCTGAATAACTGTTTTCATACATCGCAGTCCTGAGAGACTGTATTTCTTCAGTGTACACCACTTGTTTTTACTGCAAAGCACACATCATAATTCATTTTTTGCTCTAATACATGTGTGGAGCTTAACTTGAAGTCAATGTCAAGCTGAAAAAAAGAAACGCTTTGCAGGGTTTTCACTGCTGTTTAAGTCAGGATAGGGTCATTTTTCACCTTGAGGAAAACACAAGGGTGAAGACTGTAGATGGCAGGCATTATGACATTCAGGCTTGTAGATGCTGGATGAAATTTTCACTGGTTGTGTCTTTTGATGTTTAAACTTTTCCTCCTTTATTTGATTATACTTTCTGAGCAAATATTAGTTAATTTATTAGCCACACAGGCGTATCTATGCTTCTAAGGTCCTGAGATGTGCTGTGCAATGTTAAATATGGCAGTCTTTGTGATCCCAAATCGCTCTAAAGTTACATAAAAATGTGTATATTTTTAAAACCCGGTGCTCAACCGGAGCTTGTACTAGAAGATAACAGGCCGTTTTGTTTGAATTAAGCTCGACAGCACTTGTAACAGCAGACTGATCTTGGACACACTGCCAAAAGATCGATATCAAAGATCAGAAAGCCCTCAAATAACACAAGTCGACTTGTGTTTGCACGTAAGGGCCGGAATATTAAACAGATTGGCTGTGGAAATCCTGGGGTTTGCTTTTCCAGAGTTTCTCTGGATCCGGTTTAAACCTGTAACCCCTGGAAGATGAACTTGGAACCGCGTCCCCCTGGTGACCCCAGAAGAGCCTGGCCACCCGAGAGGGAAACTGTCCGTGTTCAGTTCTTCAATACGTAGACTCCCACCAGGCCACGCCCATACCATGGCCCCCTGTGGCCTTATTTAAACAGGATTTCCTGGGAAAAATTGGTTGGGCTTCGTGATGTAATCTCCATCTCTTCTCGTACAACAAACAGCGGAGGCAGAAAGGACAGAGGGCCGCCTTGAACTTTGAACTTTCTCATGGTACGAGCACCAGGAAGCGATGGAATTAGACTCCCGGGTTTGTTCCCGAGGGTGTGTAGTCACAGGTCAGCTCTTGCCCTCGGCTGTGTCCTCATACCCGCCTGTAACTGGGAATCTAGGGTCTTGGGGTGCAATTGGCCTTGTTCTGCCAGTACTGGGTGGGGCTTGGTTGGTGAGGGTTACTCAGTTTGAAACTACAGTTTACCCTCCCAACAAAACACCGGGAGCCACTAGGCTGCCAGCTAGCTTCAGTGAGGCATATGCCTACCTCTAATGTGGCCTGTAGTGTGTAAAATAGTCCCAGGCTGTCCTATAGTACTGTCTGTGGGCTGTAGTGTGTAAAATAGTCCCAGGCTGTCCTATAGTACTGTGTGTGGACTTTAGTGTGTAAAATAGTCCCAGGCTTTCCTATGGTAATGTGTGTGGACTTTAGTGTGTAAAATAGTCCCAGGCTTTCCTATAGTACTGTGTGTGGACTTTAGTGTGTAAAATAGTCCCAGGCTTTCCTATGGTAATGTGTGTGGACTTTAGTGTGTAAAATAGTCCCAGGCTTTCCTATAGTACTGTGTGTGGACTGTAGGGTGTAGTTGCACCTCAGAGGTACTTGCTTCGGCTGCAGTCTTTCTGGTGGGCAGGTGTGGGGATTTCCCTTCCAAACCAGGGAAAAGAGTGACGTAAAAAAGGGAGACTTTGAGATAATCAACTGTTGCTGCTGGACTGATTTGTGAAATTACGTAATTCCACCAGACTTTTAGAAAAGCACAATACATTTTTTTTTTGGTATGTGAGCAAATGCTGTTCCATTGTCTTAATGAATGATGTGATCGGTGTAGGTGGTTTCGCAGACAGTTCATGACAAAGGAGTTCTAACATGAGTGTGAATAAGCTGGCTTGCCTGCAGAGGGGCTGACAGACCCAACAGGGTCCCTGTTCCAGGGCTTGCTGCAATGCAGTTGGTGTGGTGGTGTGATATAACGGTTAAAGAACTGGGGCCATATTACAGACCTCCTAGATTAAGTCCAAAGATAAGATAAGTGTAACAGAATTTTTCACAAATTAGTATTACAGACTCAAATCTTAACAAACTTTAAGAATCTTAGCTTACTCCATCTTATCAGAGGTTGTCTCTTAACTTGGAGGTTTCAACTTCAATTCCCAGTTGGAGTGTTGCTGTGCCTACATTAACCCTTTAAAGAGTAGGTCAGTGTTCTCAAAGTGTTTTCAATTGCCAGTAGTGATAGTTACATCAGCATTAGTTCAGTCAAGAACATTCTCATCACATATTTATGATCTCACACCTTAAAGGGTTAAATGTAGTACCTTGACCAAAATATTTTAGTATCTGTGTAAAAGGATTGTATGTAAAAAAAAAAAAAGAAGTCAGCTGGCTAAGTAATTGCCAAAATGTAATGTGTATCTAAAATATGTGGGAGGCACACGTTGCTGAGAGCAGTGATGCTAATCCGTGTGACGAATCTGATTTCTGTTCCCTAGAAAACTGCCCGGATCATAATCCCAGCCTCAGAAAGTGGAACCCGGGGCAGGACCCTACGAGGGCGATGGTTATCCGGAAGGGGGATCAGGTCCGCCTGGACTCCTCCGCCACCCTGCAGTCCATTACCATCCAGAAAGGAGGTTAGCCGCCTGTCGCTAAGCGCTGTTTTCGAGCGTCAAGGTTTTGTGTGAGGCTCTTATCTGTCACAAAAATGTCTCTGGGCTTTTGCGGTTTTTTTCCACTGTTGTGAATAGCAGGTCCAAAATAAACAGAAGTGTGAAATATGTTAAATTCAGTGTAAAAACAACATGATAGCCTAGTTGGGTGGTATAAATATTCCTCTAAGCATTTTAAATCTTGAAAACAAATTATTTAATTCTTGTGCTTTTAAAAATAAATCAAGGTGAACTGATTTTGAATGAGAACAGCATTTATTGAAGACAAAAGTATTCCGTTTCCCTATGTGCGAAATGTCTCTTTGGGTGCATTTATTTACATAATGCACTCATTTTCTATATTGTAATTCTGACTGGCAGAATGTTATTCTCCTGTTTTTGTCCTCCTCCTCCTCCTCCTTCTTTCTTCTCCTCCTCTCAGGTGTGCTGGTTTTCGCCGACGACTCCAGCGGCTCTAAAAACATCACCCTGCGGACGCGCTACATCCTGATCGAGGACGGGGGCGCCATGCACATCGGGGCCCCTAAGTGCCGCTACCGGTCCCGCGCCACCGTCGCCCTGCTGGGCCGCTCCGACGAGCGGGAGCCCCCCGAGGTGCCCGGGCTGGGCAGGAAGTTCATCGGCGTGCGGGAGGGCGGGACCCTGGAGCTCCACGGCACGCCCAAACTGTCGTGGACCCTCCTGACCCGGACGGTGCCCGCGTCCGGGCTGGCCACGGGGGGCTACGCCTTCCAGAGGAACTTCAGCCGCGGGATCAACCTGCGCGTGGTGGACCAGGACACGGGCGCGGTGCTGGACTCGGACCGCTTCGACACGCACGACTCGCGCAACGACAGCCGCCGCCTCCACCAGCTGCTGCGGAGCCTGCCCGCCGGACGCATCGTCGCCATGGCGGTGGGAGACTCGGCCGCCAAGAGCCTGCTGGACGAGACCAAGAGGACCATCCAGGACCTTCTGGGGAGCACCTTCGTCAACGACCTCAAATACAGGTAGGTCAATGAGCAAAGACATGAAATGCAGGTTGGCCGATGAGCAAAGACATGAATTACAGGTAGGCCAGTGAAAAAACATAAAATAATGCCTAGCCAATGAGTAGTATGCTGAAATACAAGTAGACCAATGAGCAAACATCTGAAATACAAGTTGGCCAATGAGGAAAAGCCAATGAATTGAATCTTTAAATGTAAGTAGGCCAATGATTAAATATCTGCAATACAGGTAGACTAATGAGCAAACATCTGAAATGCTGGTTGGTGAATGAGATAAAGACATCAAATAATGGTTAGCCAATGAGTAGTATTCTGAAATACAAGGAGGTCAATGAGCAAAGACCTCAAATATCAGGCATCCAACCAGTCACAATCTCGAAAACAGGTAAGCAAATCAGTAACAACCTCAAATATTTGGAAAGCCAATCGGGAACAACCTCAAATATAGGTAGGCCAATGATAGTGAGCTGAGCTACTTCCAACACAAAGCGAAACCTTGAAAAAAAAGAAACTTTCAACTTTAACTAAGAAATGTAATGCACATAGTCAATTGGCACAGCTAGGGACATTAAGCATTACGTTCGTATGGATCTAGTTTCGGGCTGTGCTGCATTTTAACAGGGCCCAAGGAGGGCACAGGCACACAATGCCAGTGTGTAATTTTAGCATCTCCAGATATTGCAGTCAGTCTCTGTCCTGGTCTGAAAATAACCCTTGTGTATGACCAAGAGCACACATGATATTTGTATGAAAGGTTTGCCTTAGGTAGGCAGGGGAAAGAGGGGAATCTCTGTCTCCTGGAGTACACCGCAGGAGTTGAACACTGCCTCATTTACACGTGACCCGTTCATGGATGACTCTAAACGGTGTTTTTTTTTTTTTCCTTCACTGCGAGACGTTGGGCCGCTGTTGCAGCAGGGTCTGGCCGCAGAACAGAGCGCTGGACGCATTAATGCTAGGCACGTAGGCCTCCTCTCCGGTCCGCTTCAGATCTGAGGGTGAAGGCGCAGTTCAGGGGTTCAGGACTGAAATGGATCTGTTTGGCGAGGAATTAGGCCGTGTGTGCGTTTCCGCTCATTTGGCTAGCAGGGGAGGGTAAAACCACACAAGGCTAAGCTTAGTATATCGAACAGGATGTGCTCCATTTGAGGGGCGACGGGGGCCCTTTCCGTCTGCCTCAGACACTTTCATCTGCCGTTTCGTCTTGTTAGTTAAAGCCTGCGATTGGTGCTTACCTGGGGTGGAGAAGCATGTGATTGGTGCTTACCTGGGGTGGAGAAGCGTGTGATTCGTGCTTACCTGAGTTGCTGAAGCTTGTGATTGGTGCTTACCTGGGGTGGAGAAGCGTGTTATTGGTGCTTACCTGAGTATTTGGGTTCCAAGTGCGCAGTGACTGGTCAGGTCAATCTCTGTTTCTGTGTATAGCCCCATTTTTTAAACAGGTTTGCACTCATCAAAAAGCAAGCGGAAGTATATGAACAACAGGTCCACAGCTGGAAAAGAAACAATGGCACTAGCAGGTCTGCTTTAGTTACTAATGTGTGCTTAGACTTGTGAATAAGGCATGTTGTGGAGTTCATATCTGAAACCTTTGTCCTTTCATGCTGTTGATGTTGGCGACACCACTGATTGGCTTCATCCTGCTGTGTAGAACCCAATCTCAACAATCCGAGCCTTGCTGCTTCCTATTGGCTACGCGATCCCTCACATTCCCTCTCCAAGTTAATTCCCCAGATTGTGAGAGTTCTAAACTGACCTCAGCTGGGTTGCGGTTGCTGTCCTCGCACAGTATGATATCACTTCCCACAAGCGGAGCGGTATCCTGCTTGGAGCTAGTGACCTGGCGTGAGCCGACCTCGGTCGCTCGCTCTGAAACAAACCCAAGACGGGTTGTTGTAACTGCTGTAATTGTTGGAACAGATCTGTTTCAGGGATCGCTACGCTCCCCCTTGCTTCATTTAGTGTGTATAAACCAGTTAGTCACTGGAGAAATTGAGAAATTGAAAAGGTTTGCACTGAAAATGTATAGCGGATATTCTACTTTTTTATTGTTTTTAATGCAGAACGAACATCTTGCAACGTTTTGGCTATGCCTTCTTCAGTGAGTATAATGTATACATCGTATAATGTAATTCATTTTTGAGTGTGAACCATTTCAGTTTTTCCCATTGTAAATGTCGGAATAGCCACTGTCTGGGTGGAGACTGTTATAGGATAGATACACCACCCCCCTTCGCCCCTGATCCTCCCAAAACAAGAACGATCGTTACCTTTTGAAAAGGTTTTCCTGCCATAAAAGAGTCTGGTGCCATCCGCATTCCTGGTCCCCTGAAGTAGTTGCCCTTGGCAAAGCCAAAGGTTGTGTAAACCTGGAGTAATGAGTGTTGTTGCAAGTGCCTCTCAAGGGGCCGGTTACACTGGTGACATTTTTATTTTTTTCCCTTTTGTTTCTTTTCTCGCATCTGTTGAGGAAAAAAGTCAGAACTTGAAAATACAGTCTGCAGTCTGTGATTAGGTTGAGTCACCTTGGAAATGTTCAAAAGAGAAAAATAACATACTAGGTTGTTTCAGAGGCACTGAGGATAATATAAATAAGCGTTTAATCGGTGCCTGAGGGAAAGCAGTGGTGGTTTCTTTAGCCACGGTCCCTTACTTATCAGAAGGCTTCGCCTCTCTGTGGTAAAAGGAAAAACGATTCTTTAAGGCCAAAAGAAATAAGGCAGGTTTCCGGCATAGTACTCCTCCATTCAGCCGGCATGCAACACGCTGACCAGTCACTTATACGCGCATACACATATGGGAACCACACATACACAGGCATACACACTATATTAACATGCAGCGTAGCTTCTGTACACAAAAACATACACGCACACTGCAAAACTGCATAGATACAAAGACACACGCACATAGACACGCACAGGTATAAACATGCTGCATCGCTTCTATCTACATATACTCATACACCGCTCAGCGTCGCTACATGCACACAGACATACACATACACATACAGGGTGCCCTGTGGTTAAGGTACATGATTGGGACCCACAAGGTTTGTGGTTCTAATCCCGGTATAGCCACAATAAGATCCACACAGTCGTTAGGCCCTTGAGCACGGCCCTTAACCCTCCATTGCTCCAGGGGAGGATTGTCTCCTGCTTAGTCTAATCAACCGTACGTCACTCTGGATAAGAGCGTCTGCCAAATGCCATTAATGTAATGAAATGTAAACATGCATGCACCCACAGTGCAACTTTTCTACTCTTCTACACTGCCAGAAAGAACAATCTTCTCTAAATTGAAACACACACATACATGTGACACACACGCATCACATGTTCACAAACAGAGCATGTTTAAACAGACGTTATCGCGCGCAGACACTTTGCAGGGCTCCCTGTTTCCTGATAAAGGCTTCAGGCTCAAGGAAATGTCTCATGTGATTGTTGCTGAGCGGAACTGATTTTCCTGTGTGTCTCTCGAGATTCATCGTACAGAACATCATGAACAATCGTCTAGTGTGTCCTCAAGGCCACTTTTCTGTGCTGAAAACACGGCTCTGCTTTCTCTCGACGACAAACTTTTGCATCCGTGCGTCAATTCAGTGCGTCAACTCAAAATACAAAAAACTTGCCAATTACGTTATCTTGAATTTGTATTTTACATGGTTCCAGAATTTTCATTACTTCTCCCTGCCGATCATAATCAAACACCAAGTTTGTTCAGATGTAGCAGACATAGATAGAATGAAAATCTCTCACTTGGGCCTTCTCATAATAACCAAGATAGGGTACACTTGCAGTGAATTGGATCACAGTAGAGTAGACATGGTGATCTTGCAGCAAGTGGGCTGGGGGTAGTGGACACTTGCTGTACAATAGTGCGCACCTGCAGGAGTACTGTGGCACACACTTGCAGTGCAGTGAAGTTCACTTGCTCCAGAGTAGCGTAGTGTTCCCTCGGCTGGGTCTTGGACCACACAGTGTGGCCAGATTGAGTTATGCCCCCTGTCTTAGGGCGGGGCTGCGTGTCATTGCCTTGGGCCTAACTGGAGCTGAGTGCCCTTGGAGTACCTGAGGGGCTGTGGTTCCTCCTTCTTCTTCAGGGCCCGACTGCGTAACCTGAGCCTTTGATTTAACTGTACTATAAATGCCCCCTTCCCATGTGGCAGGCTGTTTGTTTCCTGCTCTGGTTAACTCAGATGTTCCAGCGCCCACATACCACCTCCCCCTACACAGTCATTCTGTACACCAACGGTATATGACATCTTCATTTTCATTACTTCATGTGTCCATCATAAATCTCCCAGGTGGTTTCCACGTGTCGGCAAGAAGAAGAAACTCACAGGAAGGTTTACGCAGTGTTTCCAGGGTTTGTGTTGTTTTAAACAAAAGGAAAGAAAATGCTGAGGGAGCGTTTTCTCCAATTGTTTCACATTTATTTGGTTTTAAGAGAGCTGGGGGAGGCCTATTGGGTGGTGGACTCTCAAGGTCTGTGAAAGCTATCAACTCAAACACAAATGTGCATTGCATACACAGACCAGTCGTGCCATTTCATCTGAGGCTCAGTTCCTGCAGAGGTCAGGAGTTGCCTCGGGAGACCGCTGTCTAGCCATTCAAGCTCTTCATTTGGGTATATATTATTGCTGCGGTTGTGATTATTAATATTATCACATAAAACTGCAGTTGGTTTTCCTTGTTCTCGCTGGCTTACAGCAGAGGGTAACTCTGTTTACTGCGGGGTAGAATCAGAAATCAGATTTCAGCTCCGATCTCTCATGCTGTAAGGGCCTTTTCCCGATGCTCTCCAGATAATATGTCTGGCGTGAAGACTTACAGGCTAAGATGTATAAAAAGGAAATATGTATGAATGTATTTCTTCTACTGAATGACTTCTGTTATGTGCCCAGGGTATGTCATAACGCACAGTCAAGGCAGGACAAAATGAACAGTGAAAAGCAAGTAATGTGATTTACATCGAACCCATCAAAGGTGTACTCTCAGTGTTATGGCCATTGAATGTACATTTCTATTCAGACATTATCAGCAATTTCCTGATCTGTCCTGTGTAATTTCATAAGGCCTAGATGGCAATAGAATCTTTTAAGCAATATTCTGGTATCCTGGCAGTTGGACCGTATTTCACGGTAACATTTGACATGTAATGTAAAACCCCTGAACTGTAAATAAGATTACTGTAGCTTCTGTGTTCTGTGCAGGGGGTGGAAAGCTCAGTATATTTACTTTCAAATCAAGACTAATTTTACTGCATCTGCCACAGCTTTTAATCACATTACTCTGTTTTTGTCCACTTGAAAAAAAGAAAAGGAAAAAAAACGGAAAAATGGCATCTCCGGGAGCTCTGGAAGTTTTGGAAAACACATGGGACGGTTTTCCCGAGAGCAGGACTGTGGGTTGGAAAACGAGGTCTACTGTCGGAGCGGAATGCTGTTGAGAAGCCGAGGAGTTTTTGGAATGAGTCCGGTAATGGGGGCCAGATGTGTGGGAGCCTCAGTGGCACGGGCGGGGGTCCGGGGGAGACGTCCGTCCGCCCACCGGCTGTGGAGCGCCGCGATCCGCTCGTCAGCAGGCCAGTCGGAGGCGGGGGGGGGGGGGGGGGGGGGGCTGTGTTTCTGCGGCCCCGCGTTTCCCTCGGAGTCTCGTGCGCGTACGGAAAATCCCCCCCGCAGTCCTGGATGCCCGCAGAACCCCCGCTACGCAACCCTGATGCTAAACATGCTGTGTCTTTAGAGAGGTGTGTACGCTGTAAACATGCTTTACCTTTGGACGGCTGCATGCTGTACAAAGGTCAAATCTACTGCATGCAGGTTTAACCAGACCACAGCGTCCACTTTCGTAGTGACCATCTGCTGCACGTCTTTTTCTTTTTTTGGGGGGTGGTTAGATTTAGCAACAGGTGTATAAAATGGTATCTCTGCCATTTTCTTGCTTCAAACCCCCCCCCCCCTTGTGTTTTATGTGCCCTCATGAGCATCTAGCCTTGTGACGGCCAAGCAGGTCCGTGTTGATGTGAGGATTTTTTGGCCGAACTGCTGATTTCTGACATCACAGGGGGAAGTGGGGGATGGGGCAGGGTCAGGGTCGTGACCCCAGCCGCCTGCCGTCTCGATCGGCACACAAACAAGCCGTACAGGGCGATTCGGACAGGGCAGGAAACGTAGAGGCTGGCGGAACGCAGATACGGGAGCGTCGATACGCAGACGGGAAGCACGACCTTCACGTCCGCACCAGCCGCCTGGCCCTTAACCCCTGAGGGTGGGGGGGGAGGGGGGTGGGGAGGGGCCACGCTCGATTGACAGCTCGATTGACACGGTCATTAAACGGCTGTCCGGTGACGTGCTGACAATGACAGGATATTCGTCCTTTATATGCCTGGGTCAATCGAGGAAACTATTGGGGGGAAAAACAACAGTTACCAGTGAGAGTCAGGGTGGGGCATGCAGAATGTTCCGGGCAGTCCCTTGCATGCATTTGATCTTTTTCTCGGGTTATGTTTGGTCAGGTGCAACCTTTTGAAGTACTGGAAAACCCAGCGGAAACATTTCAGCCAAATTACTGTTCTTTTTTTTCTCCCTTTGGTGAAATGTATGAACAACTCAAGAAGACAGTTGAACTCATTGTCCAGTGTTGGATGGTTTTGGATGTTCAGAAAACAAAATGGGGTGAAGAAAAGTTTGAAACATCCAGGTCTTTGTCTGGTTTCTTCTTTGAACATTTATGAGAAGTGCCGCAGTGTTCTGCCTGTTACCGTCTTTGACAGCATGCCTCTCAGTCGTCAGCACATGTATGAATGTGTACTTATATTACCTGCATTTTTAAAATCTTTCTTTTCATTTTTTGTATCTGTTTTTCTTTCCTCCCGTTTTGGCATGCCCAATCATTCTCACACTTATTTATTTATTTATTTATTTAGAAGTTTATTTCAGGGACAACGTACAAAAAAACATTAGTCTCCGAAGAGAAAAGATGCATTGCACTAGATTATAGCTTTTGCTATTTTACATCTCCAGTCCCTTGTACATACAATATAAAACAATACAATAA
The DNA here is from genome assembly GCF_963514075.1 of Conger conger. Taxonomy (NCBI): domain Eukaryota; kingdom Metazoa; phylum Chordata; class Actinopteri; order Anguilliformes; family Congridae; genus Conger; species Conger conger. The sequence goes on along the minus strand of NC_083770.1, from coordinate 14,672,733 downwards.
AAACTTACAATATAAACCAATACAATATAAACATACAATAACATATTAGAAGAAAACCCTACGGTCAATGAGCCTACTTACACAGAACCCCCCCCCCCCCTAAGGGTACCCTACTGAAAGTGGGAACAGAATTGACTAGCTAGCAATTGTCCTTTCAAGTGAACTTTGAAGGTGTCAACTGAGCTGCACCTCCTCATCTCTTCTGGCAGACTGTTCCAATAAGTTATTGCTTTTACAGAAAAAGATGACTGTCCAAACACAGTGTAGCTGAACGGTTTAACGCAATCAAGTGCTGACACTGTTCTTGTAGCTCTGATGGAATGTGTACAAAGTCGCACAGTGGAGGAGGTGCCAACCCATTAATGATTTTGTAGACCATACATGAGTCTGCTAGTTGTCTAAGGTGTTCAAAGCTCAGTAGCCTGTGTTTCTCGAGTATCTTACAATGGTGGAAGTGCATAGGCTTTTTCAGGGTTTGCTTATACAAAGAAGCGAGAGGTCTTGTACCTGATTCACTAGCTTGTCCCCAGCATGTGATACAGTATGCCATGTGGGAGAGAATCATAGTGTACATAAATGTCTTAGCTGCATCTAAGGAAAGACAGTTTCTGATGTGTCTAAAATTAACTATGTTGTACTTTAATGTTTTAACCATTTTTTTACATGGCTCTTAAAGTTTAAATTGGAGTCTAGTACCACACCAAGATATTTAAAGTCAGAGACTACGTCAACCTTGACACCTTTGATCAAGATGTCCACTGTTGGAGTCATCTTCCTGGGTTTCTTGTGGAAGAACATAGATACATTGAGACTTAGGCCTGACTCTTCTAGCCATTTTGTGATACTCTCCAACGCAGCTGTTAACTTAACAGCTGCTAGCACGGCTGTTGCTGCATAAGTCCACACAACAGTGTCATCAGCATACATCTGAAGATGGATGTCTTGAGGACAGTGTTGTGGGAGATCGTTTATATACATGCTCAATAATAGCGGCCCCAACACGGACCCTTGTGGGACACCCATTGTACAGTTCATGACACTAGACAAAGTATCACCCACTTTAACACATTGCCTCCTATTAGATAAGTATGAAGACATCCATGTCAGTGCTGTGTTTGAAAAATTAAAATGAGACAACTTTGACAGCATGACAGCATGGTTCACTGTGTCGAAAGCTTTACTCAGATCTAAAAACACGGTACCAGCTACAGCTTCCATATCAAGCCTGGATTTGACATGCTCTATAAAATGCAAAGCTGCAGTTTCAGTAGAATGGTTCACTCTGAAACCGAACTGCATCCGATGCAGCCCAAATTCACTTGTGTTGAGGAAAGTGGTCAGCTGGTCAGCGACCACTTTTTCAGCAACCTTAGAGAGTATAGGCAGTATACTTATCGGTCTATAATTACAGGCATCAAGGCGGTCTCCAGACTTATGGATAGGTGTCACAATAGCACATTTCCAAGCATCGGGGAAAGTACAGTGTTTAAGAGACAGATTGATTAGATGTGCAATGGGGGCAGCTAGAAGATCTTTATGTGCTTTGATGAACGCAGTGTCGAATAGGAACACATCTCTACTTTTAGAGTTTTTCATGGAACTAATTATTTTGCGTACCTGAACCTCACTTGTTTCATCAATGTAAAAGCCTGCTTTGTGTCATCAGTAGGACGGATGACCAGGTCCTGCTTCATGAAACCTTTCGCCAGCTCATTTACAGATCCAAGAAAAAAGTTATTAGAAACATTGGCAACCGTGCGGTGGTCTTCTATTAACTCTCCCTGAACTTTGACTTTAAGATCACCTGTGAATTTTGAGTCCCTCCTTGTAAGGTTATCTATATTCTTCCAAATTAGTTTACTGTTCCCTTTCGCTTCATGCAGTATACTAAGATAAAAGTTGGATTTAGCTTGTCTCAGCTCCTGAGTGACTTTGTTCCTAAGGCCTTTATATAGAAGGATGTCAGTGTCTCTCCTGGTCTTAACAGCCTTCCTCAGTGCAGCATCTCTAGATTTCATAAGCTTCCATAATTGACCATTAAACCAGGGTAAATTATTTCTCTTTTTCTTTTTGGTCTTTAACCTTACAGTACATTTTTCCCTCACAGAGTTAATTCTGTGAGTGAACGTGTCACATCCAGTTGCCAGATCGTCAGAGGACAGCAGGTAATTTCGTTGGCAAATTGGTCCTGTTTAGCTCTGGGAATACACTGAATGATCTTCCTTTTTGTTGTAATAGTACTAAACCTATTTTTGGTCAGTTTTCTTGCACATGAGGTAAAGTTGTGGTCGGACAGACCGGTAATTAAGTTATAGTGTTTAATTATTCTTTCTGTCTTGTTGGAGAACATCAGATCGATCTGCGTGCTAGAGCTTTTTGTTATTCTCGTCGGACCGTTGACTATTTGTTCCAGGTGGAATTTATCAGTAATCATTTTGAACTTTTTTCTCTTGGATTTGTCCTCCCAGTTCACGTTGAAGTCACCCATCAAGATTAGTTCCTTATTCAGATTACATTCTTTCAGGGTAGCTTCAAGTTGATCGTAAAAAGCATCGGTAGCAGATGGGGGTCTATAAATACCTATGATGTTAAAAGACATTTGTTGGGACCGGATAATTTTAACACCAACATATTCCAGCATGCTACCGGCGTTGTAGGTCACACGTTCACATCTGATGTTGTCTCTTACATAAAGAAGCACACCACCCCCCCTTCCGTCTGGTCTATCTTGTCTAAAACACTGATACCCTGGCACCGTGAATGTGTCCGCGGGAGCTGTTTCCTTCAACCAAGTCTCAGTTAGACAAAGAAAGTCCAGGTTTGAGTCAGCCAGGAGATGGGATATTTGGGTGCTCTTACCAGTAAGGCTTCTGATGTTGAGGTGCCCCCCAAATAGACCCCTAGATTTCACAGTCGGGTCCCACAGGACTTTAGCATGATTAACAGTTTGTAAGAGACGAAACAGCCTCTGCTTTCTCACATGCAAGCCTAGTGGTGGCGTGTGGATCTCAGCTGCTGATGTTGCCCGGCCTGGTGGTGGATGGGCTGCTGCTGCTGCCGCTGGGGCATAGATTGACTCTGGGTAAAGCCAAGGAGTGCCAGATGATCCTTAAATTGGTCACCAGTAGCCTGCCTCAGTCTCCATTGTTCCCTTTGGTATCTTCAATTGAATCCAGGCAGTCTATCAGGACTTCACCAGGTCTCATTTTCATTTGCTTTGCAAACTAGTCGTAAAGGAAAAACTATAACATACACTTGAAAATCATACAATCATACAATTACACTACTGTAACGATAGGATATAATATTCATTTATAATCCGACTTGACATCAGAACTCTATTTTCCCCAGATGCTATTTTAAATTCAAAATATGGCATTGAGGAACTAAGTTTAACGAATGAAGTGTAACGAGCTCGTAACCCGGCTATTTATACCTGCATTGAAAAATCAGGAACTAACGCCTTACATTACTGACATCGCCAAAATAATCATAATTTTGTGTAGAAATATGAAAATACATTTAACATCGTCGCTGCTCACAATGTTGTGCAAGTGAAATGACAAAACCTACAAGCTGCAACTCAAAGACAACCGTCCGATACAAAAATTATATTGCAGCGTTAGGTTACTACAGATGTTTTGGAAAGTTTGTGAATGTGTATCGTTAGCTCACGCGGCTAGCATTAACGTTACAGTTGTAACGTTACAGTTACAACTTACAACAAGTTTGTTTCCTGGTACTGGTCCTTTCATCTGATGTCAGTCGATGATTATTATTATTTTTTTCCCTCTATGGTCGACAATTCAGACTCGCACAGAGTTGAGTCAGAGGAAGACTTTTCGCCTACAACTCTACAGGTGAATCGTGAGTGCCCAATCGACCAGTAGAGGTTGCTGGTCCACAATCAGATCCCGTCATCCTGGCCAGCTGAGACTCGCTCTCCCCCTCCCTCGGTGACATCGTAGCTGAGACTGCCGAGACTGACCACTGACCACTGACCACAGACCACAGTCAGCACCGCTATGGTCCATATTGGATACCAGACCGCGTGGTTCATCCATGCACTGGAACAGTCTTAACAAGTTTTAACACCCCCCCCCCCCCACCCCAGAGAGCGCAGACCCAGTGGTGGGTCATTACCCACAGTGCACATCTCGGATGTTGAGTGCCAAACAGATGGTCCACTCTGGGGTCTTTGGCATGACTCACTTGGGGAAGAAACCTGGCATCTTACAGCCTCTGGAGGACTGATCTAAGCATAAAGACGCTCTAATTACTGTTTTCCGCCCTCTACCGAGATCAGCCGACAGAAAGGATCCGATTACAAAGAAATGTATTCATACATTACCCCCAGCAATAACTGCAATGCATTTCATTTATGAAGTGGTTTTTATTAATATTAAAAGTGAAGTCTATTTACTTTTGTTATGTTCCCTTATAATTCCTTTTTTATGCATGCAGGGCATTATCAGATGTGCTCTTCATCAGGATCTATACTCAAATAATCAGTGGAAGAGGAAACAAATAATCAGAATGGGACAAAATTTCCATCAACTGGGCTGCTAAAAGTCATAGAAATACATCTTTTGTCCTTCTGAAAAATTAAAATAAGATGATCTTCTTTTAAAATAAGATTGTTTGCTGTTGGAGCCTGAAGTGCTCTCTTCTAGAAGGTGGGGTCAACTGCCACAAAGGCAGTTGGTATTTGAGGTCCTGAGGATGGAACAATAGATATGGGAGGTGATAATTTTGTGAATGTTCCGCTTGTGGTTTGAGCAATTTCTCACTTCTGTAGGCGGGGGTTCACAGAAAACAAAGTACATTGGCCAAGTGCTGTTTCAGTTTTGCTTTTAGATTTAGACAGCACTTGGAACACTTTTTACAATGATCGATGCTGTCAGTGGATCATTTTCTACTGACTGGACATTTTTATACCCACTAAAACCTTTAAACCCCCCCACAAGCACCCTCGGGCTGGCTTCCCCTGCTGAGCACTCTAACCTCTGCTCCCCATTACACCACATCTACTGTGTGCTTCTGACCAGAAGTCTGTGGGCTTACTTTAAATTAGCTGTAGCAAGGGACTCTGGGTAATGAAGTTCATGGTCCTCTGTAAACCTTGGACCAAGTAGCAATTCTGTCTTATCCGGCACACATACCCGCAGATACCTGCTTTCAACGGGCCGAATGACTCACAACCTGTTCAGGAAATTACCACCTACACCTTGCCTACTCCTCCCTGCCCTGTCATTTCCAAGTCCCTGGGATTGTTCTTCAGTCTTTGTGTATATCTGCTCCCAGGCAAAACAGCGGAAGAAAATGCCTTCGACCTCCCAAAACCAGACTTGTCCTGGCAGGCCCGGCCGTTAACATGGTGGCCTGGATATTCTTTTCACAAAGCTGTGAACAGAACTGAATATGGCAGTGTAGGGAGTTTAGGAAATTGGGTGTTCTGAGTTTAATTCCTCTTTTTGAAGTTTGAGGTTTGAGCACCCGCAAAGAAAATAAAGGTCCGATCTCAGCAGAATGGTTCTTCGTGCGTCAGACGCTTTTCGCAAGAAGAAGAGTGATTTTTTCCCGACAGGAAAGGTGGAGCAGGAAGTGGAAGTGGCACCAGTGGGAGGTTTTCCATGGTATAGAATAGCAGTGAAATGCAAGGCTGGCAACTGGGCTGTGGGTTCTGCTCTTTTGAGCCAGGCATTGAGCCATAATGGCTGCAGTAAAACCTCCAGCTGTGTGGATGCGTAATTTCTCAAACAATTCCAGCAATGCGGCCAAGTCACCTTGAGGCTGCTAAGTAAATATAAGGATCCGGAATATGGCTGGGGTAGTTCTGCTAGCTGCGGTATGTCTGCATATTTGCCTGATAAAAAAATAATGTGGTTTTTGGGGCTATATTTCTGATTAGATATGTGAGCTTTTCATGTCCTTTTCGTGACCTGGGGGGGAAGGCCCAGGTCACGAAAAGCCCCAGGTGAGGAAACAAACTACTGTCTAGTCGTAGCAGTAGTGACATCGGAAATTAGACTTGCCTCAGGAATTTTTTGTTTTTTTTGATGGGGGGGTGGATATTGCAGCAGGTGTATAAAAGTGTTGAGTCAGTGATATTTCTGCCGGGGGCCAGTGCTTTTTCACACAGCCCTGCGTCACCGGTCACAGAGGAGTAAGGACATGGAGACCCTTGTGCCAACAGTGGGGAAACGTTGCACCAATGTTTCCATTCTGTTCTGTCCCTGAAGTGGGACACGCTGCCAGGCAGGAGCCTCTGACTGGTTTGGCGGAATGATGATGAATGGTGCCAACTAGGGACATCGTGGGAACTTTCCAGTGTATGGTTGTCACCAAAGAGTCAAGGGCACATAGAATGTGGACTCAGGGGGTGTTGGTGGGGCAGTTGGGGGGGGGGGGCATCTGCCCCTGGCTCAGATCCTAGCATGAGTGTCCCTCATGGTTGAGAGTGGTCTGAATTCTGGGCTCACACAGAGACAGCCTTCAGCTGAAAATGAAGTCATGCTTTCCAACACAAGCCCTTTGACTGGAGACCAGAACACCTGGGCACAGCTCATGGAAATGAAGCCAAGCAGGCCTTTGTCTTTCCTTTGTCTTTCCTTTGTTTGTGTATGTTTTTGTTATTTTGTGATTCATTGCTCCACGGGAGCCTTTCTCATTGTCAGTGCCTTCCTTTATATTATGTGATAAATCCTTTCGCTTTTTTCCCCCTACTCTTCTCTCTCTTCCCTCTTTCTCTCCCTCTCCTTTCTTCCCTCTTTCTCTTTCCTTCCTTCCATTCTTTTCTGAATAAAAATCGTAAGATGTGTTTTTGGTGTGGCATTGCTCTCTGGCAATAACAGACAATAAAATATAATTTTAACACATGTCTCTGGGAGCGGCATTAGCTCACTGTAACCGCGGCCGTCTGGCAGTCAGAAGGTTGCTGGGTTGATCCCCCCACCCTGGGTGTGTCAAAGTGTCCCTGTTCAAGACACCTAACCCCCGATGACTCTCGTCCTTGGTGTGTAAGTGTGTGTGTGTGTGAATGGGTGAGCGAGAGGCATTAATTGTAAAGCACTTTGGATAAAAGTCAATTTACCATCTGTACCCTCCCTCTATCCCTTGTTCTTCATAACCCTCCCCCCTCCCCTCTCCTCTCAGACAGGCGTGGGCGCTGGTGTCTGTGATTGGCGGGGGTAACGGCTCCTGCTCGGAGGACATGCGGGAACACGAGAACCACGACACGGGCGGCCAGGCGCTGGCCCGTCACGACTACGTCACCGTGGACGGTGTCCGCTTCTCCGTCACCGCCTACAGCGAGTGGCGAAATGGTGCGTCCCGCCTCGCTGCCGAACACTCGCCACCCGCCAACCGGCTTTAGCCCCCGCCATCGCTCCCTCTGCCGGGGGCCGGGGGCCGGGGGCCGGGGGCCGGAGAAGCTTCCGCTAGCGTTTAGAGCCAGGGGTTTGTCCTGTGGTTTACCCTGCAGTGAGGAAGAGGAATAGCTTATCTTTATTAAGGGCGGCCTGTAGCTTAGTGGTTAAGGTACATGACTGGGACAGGCAAGGTTTGGGGTTCGAATCCCAGTGTAGCCACAATAAGATCCGCACAGCCGTTGGGCCCTTGAGCAAGGCTCTTAACCCTGCATTGCTCCAGGGGAGGATTGTCTCCTGCTTAGTCTAATCAACTGTATGTCGCTTTGGATAAGTCTGCCAAACGCCAATAATTTAATGTAATGTTATCCTTGTGACTTCAACCAGAGCAATCCCCCCTACGAGCTTTCACACCTGCAAGGCGTGTTTGTGCTGCCCCTTGACGAAGGCATGGAAGTGCAGCTAAGGTTAAATACCCAGAGGGCCAAATTGTCTGCTGGCGTTTAATGTGCTTTAACACTCATTTGTGTCACTCGCTGGCTAAAGAGTCCACACCTTGTCTATGACTGCTGATTGGGAGCGAAGCGCACAAACTCGCTGGCACTGCGACCCTCCAGCACTGGAGTCTGTCACTCCTGCTCTAGACTATGTACATGAGGAAGTGACCTTTTCTGAGAATGGGCTTCCTGAAATCTGTTCGAGATCACAAGTATAAGATACTTTGAATTTGATTGGCACAACCCTTGTTCAGGAGACCTACTTTTAAAAGAGGGTTGACAAAACACCTGCCTTTCAAAGATAAGCACCATGTTTGTGGCCTAACCAGCTCTTTAATTGTTTTACTGCCGCTAAGAACAGTGATATTTACACAGGTTGGGTGTTATTTCTGGAAGGTGTGTCTGCTTAACCCGTTAATAATGGGGATTGTGTTCTGAAAGGTTGGGGGATCTATTGCTGGGAAGGGCGTACCCATTGTAACCCTGAAGCAAATTAAACAGAACTATTGCGGTAAAACCTGAACATACAGAACTTGACGTAGTGTGTAAAACTATATAAATCCCTGAGGGATAAAGTGATCAATGAACACAATCAAAGTGTCCACTCCTTATTCTTTCTCATGTATTACAAATTAAGATGGAATTATGGGAGTGTAGTTTTTGCAAACAGTGCCGGGCTGTGTTCCAAGTTAGCAGCAGCCATTTTGCAGCCTGGAGGTCACTTGCATTGGGACAATTTAGGAAATGGGATTAATGAATTTTACAAAATGGCCATAATCTCCAATGCGGAGTTTTTGATTTCCTGAATAGATTGAATTGGGCAATAAGATTGACCCCTCTCTATCTTGCACTGAACCTGTGTGTTTGAGCTCTGGGATTTTTCTTGCTGTGTCTTAACCGCCATTTCACAAAATGGGTTTGGTGACGTTCCACGCTCTCATGTTTGCTGTCCTGAATCCCTGCTGTTCCGCTGCCCCCCAGGGTTCCCCATATCCGGGTTCCAGGTGGACACTGTGGACCAGGTGGTTCTGAACCTGCAGGACGACGCTCGGAGCTGGAGGCCCGGGGATCGGATCGTCGTGGCCAGTACCGACTACTCCATGTACCAGGCCGAGGAGTTCACCCTCCTGCCCTGTCCGGACTGCACCAAGAACCAAGTCAGGATACGCGGTGAGGAGAGCGCTCGCACTTTACTGGAAGTTATTCAGTTACTCTTTAGGCAGATGCTTTGATTCAACGCCACTCACCTGGCCAACATTGGTGGGACAAATTAAATTCAGGAAGTGATGTGACTACAGTATCTTTAGAGTAACAGTAAACGTATAAACATATTCATAGCCGAGAGAGCTCAGTCACTATGTTAGTAAATGAAACGCAAATGTAAGTACATAGTTGTATGGTTATTTTATTGATATCAGTATTAAAATATGCATGTTTCCACATGATTACAGGATTTAATGAGAATCGGGGTTTGAGAGGGAATACATTTAAGGAGAATAAAAACAGTGTCAAAATAATTATTTCCACTGTAGTTCTTCTCTGTGAAAGAGGGTCTGGTTGCATCAGGTGACCGTGGCCTTGGCAGTTGTCTCTGTTCCTTGACTTCACTACTCACTTTTCCTTCTCTCAAGTAAACATCTCTCCAGAAGCCTAGAGGTCTGTTACCCGCAGTGTATTACGCAACTAGACGTTCTCTTTGAGGTCAGCACACATTGGTCTGTGAGAGAGATTTCTCCCATCTTTGTTCAGTCTTTTCAGTCCGGCTTTGTCCAGCCTTTATCCTGATTTTATGGGAGAAAGGGAAAGAGCAGGTTTTACACCCTGACATTTCAGTGTATGCTGACACACCTGAAAATGTTTGCTGAGTTCATAATTGGAGGGAAATCAAATTTGGGATAATAGTGAGTGGGGTTTGATGGCAACAGAGAGTGTTAGCAGAATCTTGCGGAAATGTAACTATTAACAAATCTCTTCTGCTCTGGTTATGATTATGTTAACTGAGAGAAAGTTTTTTTTCTGTCAAATTAATTCATATTTTGTTACTGTGTCCTTTAGAGACAGAGACCCATACAGGATTATATTACAACATACTATATTACAAAAAATAGAGATCTTTAAATATGAAATAAAATGGCTGTCATTTCACATCCATAATTAACTACTGGTTTTAACATACACTGCCAAGCTACAAGAGTGAAAAGGCTTCCTGGGTGTTCATGGATCTGACCCCTGTCATCCGTTAGTCATTCTTCTGATGAAACATCTCGCTCGCTCTGACAGTGCAAGCAGGAATCGAATCACCGGCCGCAGTCACATGACTCATGACCTAGAAGCGAAAACTAATCTCGCAAATACTAATCTCCTGAGAAATGAATTGCAGTTCTGCCAAAATGTTTAAAAAGTTGTGCTTTGGTGTGAAAGAAATCATTGTTCAGTGGTTATTGGATCCTGGCATTGTGCTATAGCTGGATTTGAACCCGTATCCTTAGTTTTCATTGCTCCCCGCATTCAGGGCCTTTGGAAGCATAACCCGCTGCTAAAGAATGTTGAGGCACTGATGGCCAATCAGTTATACCCTGTGTTTCATAACGGAATAGCTCAGGTGTGGCTAAGCTGTTCTGGCGTCTCCGTGCTGTACCGGGCGGGCCTGATTTATAGGTAAGGCAGTCTTCTGATGACATGCTCCGTGGTCTGTGACAGTGGGCCTGACTTAATGAAAATTCCTGCACGAACAGAGACCTCATTGTGCCGGTGCCCATGAGAGTCTACAGCGGCCGGCCTCTGTCAGTTCGCCGCGCTCCCTTTCGGCTAAAACAACGCACCGCTGACAGGGCGAGGGGTTTCCTCCGGCTATTCATCAGCGTGGTTACCTCACTGGCCCCAGTCCGCACACAAACACCCTGTTAGAGCAGGAGATTTGAGCTTCCCAGGACGAAAATCCATGGGTATTTGAGAAATATTATATTGGGGAGATTTAGATGAGTAAAACAATAATAGTCTGGACGCACCAGACCGCACATCTTGACTGACCTCTATTAAATGACTTGCAAGCTGAGCTCTTTTTTTTTTTTAGAATGTCCCCAACTACCCCTTTTGAGCGCAGTCAGAACAGTCAGTGTTGAGCCTGATCATTTCAATGCTTAACGTATTAAATATAAAAAAACGCATGTATAAATCTGTGTGTGTGTAAACATAATATATATCTGTGTGTGTAGTATTTATAGACACAACGCCGGTCTCCCTGCACCCTTACTAAGAATATGGGCACTATGAGTCATTCACTGTAACCTTAAACCTGCTCTGGTTGGCCAAAGTGAGCCCCAGTCAGGTTGGGACAGGACAGGACAGGGGGGTGTCAGGGGCACTGCCTCGGACAGAGCAGAAGAACATACAGCTGCTCGTCAAGTGTGTTACTTTCTTTGTTTTCACTTATTTTTTGGCCCCCGGTTGACTAATGCTACCGCTCGCCTTCCTGCAGGAAGGAAAGTAGCTCCTACTCATGGTCGCCGTGGTGATGCTGATACGTGGGGGGTGGGGGTGAGGGGGGTGCAGAAGTGCAAGGCCACAGTTGACCTGGCAACCAGCCAACAGATTTTAACAGCTGTCATCGCTCACTCTGCCGGGCGGGTAGGAACTTGTCTGTGGAAGCTTCCAGTGGCGTTCCCCCTTACGGAGCTGGGGGTGTTGGTGGGGGTGTTCTTCCTGTTGTTTAACCTGCAGTGAAGAAGAGGAGGAGAGGTAGCTTGTCTTTGTCCTCGTGACTTTGAACCAGAGCATTCGTTTTGCCAATAACTAGTATCTTCCACAAACCACCACAATCGGCTTTCCAAGGAGTTGTTGTCATTTTACAAAGTGTATAGGTGTCTGTGGTTGTTTTTGGATGAAAGCGCATTCAGTTTCTTCTTTTGACCCTTACGTGTCTCTTCTTTTTCTATTGACTGCAGCTGGTATCGGGGGCCTTGTTCTCACCTCAGCAGGGGATTGTGGGTAATGGGCTTGCCTCAGCAGGTCATTGTGGGTAAAAGCCTGTCTTTTGTTAACTGTCCGCAGGGAAGCCCCAGTTCACCCATGTGGGGGAGATTTTGGACGGGGTCGATATGAGAGCAGAAGTAGCCATCCTGTCCCGTAACATCCTGATCCACGGAGAGATGGAGAACTCCTGCTATGGGGAAAACTGGTGCCAATTCTTCAGCTACGACTCCTTTGGAGGACACATAAAGGTATGTGTGTGCGTTTGTGTGCGTTTGTGTGTGTGCGTGTGCGTGTGTGTGCGTGTGCGTGTGTGTGTGTGTGCATGCATTATGTGTTTAATATCCCTGATGCTACTGTACATAAGGTTTTCATATGCTAGCATCGGTAAGGGAGTGGAGGGAACAGTATCCTAAGAGAGGTACATGTGTGGGAGGGCGTTTTATAACTACATGATTATCCATGAAGCATTGCCTGTCAGGGGTAATAAAGCAATAAATAATTTTTCTTCCTCTTACTGCACATGCCTGTTTTCCCAAGCTCTTCTCTTGTGATACAAGTGGAATCGCATTCCCGCTGTTTCACTCGAGGCCATTCCCCTCTCTCAGAGGAAAATTAAAGTTTTTGAAACTTCGGTGCTGAGACAGGGCTTGGTTAAAAGCAGGTTTTCTGCGTGTGGTACAGTACGGTAAGCGAGAAGGGATTGCTCAATGCGGACTAACAGAAAACAGACTCCCTTTATAAGACGGGACCCCTAACAGAAACCCCATGGCGTTTGTGCAGTGTATGTTAATTACTGCCTCCGCTACATTGGCGTAGAAACCGTCGGATTGTCTGGACCTGATTAGGAATGTAAGGTTTTTTTGGCAAAAGGGAGTAAAAATTGTAGGTGAAATTGTTCTGTGTTTAATTTCTTGCTGCTGTGCTTTGTCCTGCCGATTAAAATTGGCAAACGTAACGCACGCGCATCACCTGTGCTACACCTGTATAGTGGCTGTTTTACACACAGTCGTCTGCAGAAGTAAACTAGCGCTGATTGGAGGAGAGGTGCATCTTTTAACCAGTAACCGCCTCACTCTGGTGTAGGGCAACTCTTAGGCTGGTCTCATTCTTAATTTCCCAGTGGTTTGGCCATTTTGCATGAAGCTTTGTGAAGTTTGTTAATACAGAGATTTGTGTTATTTCATGTCGTGTATGATTTAGTGTAAATTGCAGTTTGTTTGGGCCCAGTTGGTCTTTTAAGCTACTTCAGTTTTAGCAGAGAACATGGCCTCCTTTGCCTGAAGCTTGGCTCGTAACAGACACATTCGGTCAGCAGATGCATAGTAGGGGTTTAGTGGGGGGGGGGCACCTTTTCAAAAAGCTCATTAAATTTTACTGTACTTGGAAAAAGAAGAACAGTTCTGCAGTAATAGCAGCTTATACACGAGCCAACCCAACTGGTCAAACTGAGCCAACCAATCCCAACAGGCCTCCCAGAGCCTACCAATCCCAACTACTCACCCTGACCCATACCAACCAAAGTCAAATGTTTCTGAGTATTCAGTTATAAAACCGCAATATTTTCTGGCTTTGTAGCCTCAGATAGGGCATCGATGCACAGTACTGTAAAACAGATGTTGCGGTCCTCAGGGTATTTTGAATATTAGTGCAGCCTATTAACCGCAAATGTCTGTATTTGAGTTCATATACTGTACACCCCCCCCCCCCCAGCTCCTCTGTGTTCAGTTCAGTTCAGTTCACCCTTATTGTCATGACTCATATAAGTTATTGTATTTCCAAATCATAAGAAAACCCACGCAAACATTCTGTCAATAGTAGCAAGTTCTGGGCTGAAGGGGTATTAAAGGTACAATAGGTACAAGAGAAGAATAGCTGCAACAAACACCTTCAAACCACAACATTGTTTATCCCTCCCCCTTCTCTGTAAACGTGCTGACATTGAAACGCCATTGGCTGTGGCAATTAGAACCGATTTTCAACCAATGAGCTTGAATTATTGTACAGCTATACAATGTTGTTAAACAATGTTTAACAAAAAAATCTTACCTATTGTACCTTTAATTAACATTTTAATTAAAGCAAATAATGATAATTATTTTTGCCTGCTTGCTATTGTTTTAGCTAATACTCTAAGACAGGGGTTCCCAAACCTCTCCTCATACCCCCAGCCAGTGCAGATATTTCATGGTTTCCATCTACACCTTCCATCTAGGGCTTGATTAGTTGTATCAGGTGTGCTTGAGGTGGACCATATGAAATACCTGGACCAGCTGGGGGTTCAAGGACAGGTTTGGGAACCACTGCCCTAAGACATTTCCCCTCTTCTCTCCCTTTTCTCTTGAATCTCCTCTGCTTTCTCTGCTCACCTGCAGATCTTTGAGAACTTCACCTCCGTGCACCTGTCCCACGTGGAGCTGAAGCACATGGGGCAGCAGGTGAGGGGCAGGTACCCCGTGAACTTCCACCTGTGTGGGGACGTGGATGAGAGGGGAGGGTACAGCTCGCCCACCTACCTGGACTCCCTGTCCATCCACCACTCCTTCTCCCGCTGCGTCACAGTCCACGCCACCAACGGCCTGCTGGTGAGCCGCCAATCACCGCCGCGTCCGTGGATACGCATACGGGGGCTTTCATCTTCACCGCTACGGTGACCTGTGACCACAGGGTCTAATGGTCGGAATGTAATGATTCTGACCCTCTACATATAAACACGCAGACACCACACACAGACATGTACGTACACACACACACACACACACACACACACACACACATACAAACACACAGAAACACATAAAAGCAGGCATTTTGGTTCTGCAAGGTATTTCTTCTTTGAGCCCTGTGGAATTGTGGGTAGTTATTTGTGTGTTTTTGTGTGCTGTCGATGTTTGGGTGTTGATTGACTGCTCCCTGTGTTCTGGTTTAATGTGATAACACAGGGTAATGTGAAACTCCTGACAGCCTGCTATTAAGTAGCGGAAGTCTGGCCCAAACATGTTGACATCTCTGCCATTTCAGTCGTGCTGTTATCGCTCGTCTTTTATGTTTTTCGTTTGCATATGGCTTGAGTCCCATATAATCTCCACACGCATATACAAGAAAAACCCAAACAAGCTGCCTTAGACTTCCTTGATAAGTGGCTTTTGGCCTCATGGAAAGATTGGCCTTTGGAAACATCTTGGTCTTGTTCCAACAGCAGGAAGTGACCATAGCTGCTCCAATCTCCTAATCATTTGAACTGTTAATTATCCCGTTAGCTTTGACAACGCCGCAGTGTTGACATGGCCTGTGGACACATGATGTTTCTCCTGTTGTTGTGGGGACCTAATGAGATGATGTCCCTTTCCAGATAAAGGACACCGTTGGCTACGACACACTGGGACACTGTTTTTTCCTGGAGGACGGCATTGAGAAACGGAACACTTTCTTCCACAACCTGGGGCTGGTGACCAAGCCAGGAACCATCCTACCGACCGACCGTAACGAGACCATGTGCACCACCATCAGAAACAAAGTGTTTGGAAAATATGTGCCTGTACCAGCAACAGAATGCAAGTAAGAATTTCACACACACATTCACACACACACTCACACACACACACACACACACTCACACACACTCACTCACACACACACACACACACACACACACTCACACACACTTTTACGTAAGTTCACTAGTCAGGAAATTCTCTCTAAGCTGGTACACTCTCCTGCCCCCCCCCCCCCCCCAATTCCCCCGCTACCCACCCCACCCTCGATGCTGACAGATTGACGGCTTTATGTGTAGAGCACTAAACGCTCACTCATGATCAAAGCATTACATGGCCCTTTCAGGCATTTGTAAGCGCTTCCAATTGATTTGCTTAATGTCTCATAACCACACACCCCTTAAAAAATTTGGCACTAATTCTTTGAAAGTTTTACGCTATGCTGAATATTTAGCTGTGCTCACTGCAGTGTTCATGTAAGATGTTGTAACTTATGTGCCTAATGTTTTTTATGGCCTGGTGGATAAGCATTATTTTTTACCGAAGGAAAGCCTTCATTAAATCACATCTGTTATTATCAGTTTGAGATCATTGGGCTTTTGGGGCTATTTTTCTTCGTAAGAATCGCAATGTGTTCTGAATAATGTCACATTATTTATCGATGAACAAACATTGGCGCGTCATGGTAGATTACTGTTCTGTCAGTTTTACAAAAGCAAACTTGTTATTCCAAAGAGTTAAAGTCTTCAATCGAGAACCCTTTGGGACCAAAGTCCAGCACTCTAACCCTTGCACACCCCACGCCTCACCCGAGTGTCATAATTATGAACTATGCTAGAGCAAAAAAACCATCCAAACATCAATAAATCCTACTCCACACTTGTAAGGAAAGAAAAATGAAGAAGAAGAACAACAAGATTTATTTAACTGCCAGCCTTCCCATTTCCCTAATAACCTGTTCTCTTAGATCTTGTTCCGGCTGCCACACTGTCGCACGACGGCGGATGTTTGTTAAAAACAAAGTTTTAACTGATAGCACATGTGTTGAATAATGAGGGTCAGGGGTCAAGAATGTCAGGGGGTGGGAGTGGGTGGTGGTTAGGGGGGTACAGATAGAGGGGGGGGGTACAGATAGAGGCCTTGAAGGGGCAAACAGCCAGGCCCAAACAGTCTGGCAGGATTGATAGTTTACTTGGAGGGTTACTTTTTTTGTACAGCAGTGTATTGAGACCCAAAGCAAGGCAAGGGAGCAGAGATATTTAATTTCCTCTGACAAGGTGAGGATACTGTTCTTATCCCTGCAATAACACTGTGCACCTCCACATGCCTGTCTTCTGTTTATCTTCTTCCTTTGAAGGTAACTTTGTGGAAAAAGGGGCAGGCAGGGAGATGAGTCCTGTTTTCATAGGTGCTCGAGCGTTCGTTGTCTGCTGTGTTTACTTTCATTTTTGCGCTTAATAACAAGAACATTGGATATTACTGTAAGCGCCTGATTATTTTTGATTTATTCTAAATTACAGTGAGATACAGCCTCATATTGGAGGGATTAAATTTTTTATTACATTTTAATCTGTTTTGTGTATTCATGTTTATGTGGGACAGTTATTTCTTCGACAGAAGTCACCAGTAATTTTCTGTTTGTGTCAGTGGACCAGTTGTGGGTGTGTTTTTTTTTTAATGAATAGTTGAATTGTCTTAGAGTTTTTTTCTGGTCATGCAAGTTATTCGGTGGTTTACTTTCAGTGTGACTAATCTTACTGTGCCTGTAGTCATTTAGTGAGACATGCCTTTCCATGTCCATATCACACCCCTCCCCAGTTAGTATGCAGATTTCTCACAGATTATGCCAGGTTTCACTATATCCACTATTGTATCTTCAGAGATGTTCTATTATCAAGTGGTGGCTGTACTTCCTTATTTAGCAACAAAGTTCTGGTGTTAACTTTTCTGCCATGACTAATTGTAGAGGTTCTGTTTTCACTCATGCCTCTTCCTGAATATGAAAAATTAGCCAATCAGAATTACTCGAAAGCTTTGACAATGACTGTGGTGGAACTTTCAGCATTATGACAATGGAGGTGGCATCCTGGTTTATCCATCGACCATTTGTAATATTTGTGCTATATCTGTTTGTGTGTGTGTGTGTATATCTATATATATATATATGTGCGTGTGGTTGTTTTGTAGGGCTGTGTCTACATTCTGGATTGCGAACCCTGACAACAACCTGATCAGCAATGCAGCGGCAGGCTCCCAGGTAGGAGAGTTCTCTGTGTTATGTCTGGCCAATCAAACCTGAACTGTGATCCAGATGCTAATGGGAGATGTAGTCCATATTTGGAGGTTGTGGAGTATTTTCACAATAGCTTTGGACTTCATCTCTCATTCTGCACCCCTTGAAACATTGCATAACATATTTGGCATTGGAGCTCTCCCAAGGTCACTCTTAACTTAATAAAGACATTCTGTTAAAGTCACTAAACCCCCCCCAATATGAGCATATATTAACTTGGTGCCAATTATGAAGAATAATATTTTCTCTGTATAACCCAAATTTACAAGGTATGTAGTGCCAATAAAACTGAAATCCTTTCTTAAATCTTTAATGCAGCTGACATTACCGGCTTGGCCCACCTGGGATCTTGCTGGTCTCTGTGAAATATGATGATGAACTTTTGTATCATTTATTTTACTCCCATCAGAGATTACAAGTTTGGATAAGCAGGTTCATGATCGTATAGCTGCATATCAGCCATTACCCATCTTCAGTGAAAAATGCCCAGGAAACCCACCCACTTCTGCCATTTAGTGTTGCCCCCCGGAGGCAAAAAACGTGTGCTACAGGCAGTGCCATGAAAAATGCCAACTGCGGGATGGGGGGAGGAGCCTGCCTTTTGCATAATTTTAATGAAGAAACCAGCCCCATGTGGAAGTAGTTCTGTTATTTCATCGGCGTTGAGTGATGAAAGGTTTTCCACGTTGTGCAAGGCATGACATGCACAATCTCATGACATGTATCATTGTTCAACCCATATAGGAATTATTGTACAGTACCCTCTGTAATGTTTGACACAAAGACCCATCATTTATTTAGTTGCCTCTGTACTCCGCAATCTGAGATTTTTTTTTAACCAAATTTGCATGTTAAAGTGCGCATAGATTTTAATAAAGGGAATTTTTATACATTTTAGTTTCACTACGTAGAAATTACAGCAGTGTTTATACATAGTCCTCCCATTTCATGGCACTATAATGTTTGGGACACAGCAATGTTATGTAAATAAAAGTAGTCGTTTAATATTTTGTTGCATATCCTTTGCATTCAACAGCTGCTTGGAGCAATTCATATTTAGCTTTGAAAAACTTTGTTGCTTCACAGTATGTTTGAGGTCATTGTCTTGCTGTTGAATGAATTGGCCAATGAGTTTTGTGGCATTCATTTGAGAAGACAGGATGTGTCGATTCACTTCAGAATTATTTTTTCTACTACCATCAGCAGCTAATCATCAATGAAGATAAGTGAGCCAGTACCTTCGGGAGCCATACATGCCCACCGCTGTGTTTCACAGATGAGGTGGTATGCTTTGGATCTTAGGTAGTTCCTTCTCTTTTCCGTACTTTGCTCTTGCCATCATTCTGATATAAGTTAATCTTTGTCTCATCTGTCCTCAAGACTGTTTTCCAGAACTGTGGTTGCTCTTTTAAGTACTTCTTGGCAAACTGTAACCTGGCCATCCTGTTTTTGTGGCTAATCCGTGATTTACATCTTGCAGTGTAGCCACTGTATTTCTGTTCATGGAGTCTTCTGCAGGCAGTGGTCATTGACAAATCCACACCTGACTCCTGAAGAGTGTTTCTGATCTGTTGGACAGGTGTTGGACAATTTCTCTTTATTATGGAGAGAATTCTTCTTTCGTCAGCTGTGGAGGTCTTCCTTGGTCTGCCAGTCCCTTTGTGATTAGTAAGCTCACCTGTGCTCTCTTTCTTCTTAATTATGTTCCAAGCAGTTGATTTTGGTAAGCCTAAGGTTTGGCCGATGTCTCTGTTTTATTCTCGTTTCTCAGTCTCATAATGGCTTCTTTGGCTTTCATTCGCACAAATTTGGTCCTCATGTTGATAAACAGCAATAATATTTTCCGAAGGTGATTGAAAGGCTAGATGAAAGACTAGGTACTGAGAGCTCTCTTATACCTGCATTAAGCACATTAAACACACCTCAGCAGTTACAAACACCTGTGAAGCCATACGTCCCAAACATTATGGTGCCTTGAAATGGGGGGGTCTATGTATAAACACCGCTGTAATTTGTACATGGTGAAACCAAAACGCTTAAGACACCCTGTAATAAAATCTGAGAATGTGCACTTTAACCACATGCTAATTGTGTGATTCCAAATTGTGGTGAATCAAGGCATAATGGATCTTTGTCCCAAACATAATGGAGGGCACTGCATGTGTTAACATCATGCTCCATGCCTCAGTTGTGTCAGTCAAATGTTCAATGTTGTGTAAAAATAGCTTCCAGGAACCTCATATTTCTCAGGAGCCCTGTTAGGACCCGCATGTGTTGGGTTGCCCAACAATATGCCTGCAAATGTGTTTCCGCTGCTTGTTTTTCTACAGAGCATTAAACACAGTTGTTATTGATTTCATAATCCTTGCTAGTGTGTCTGTTTCTTTTATGGAACTGTATACTGTATAATCTGACTGTTGCTTGTGAGATGGACGATTATTGACAAAACAGAAATCATGCTTTTACGGCAGACACTCCTGCTGGCATTAAATACATTTTATTTGAGTCGTGGCTGCTGTTTTGAGTGGTGGATGTTGAATAACGGGCACTGCTGCCGGTGTGATAATTGGGATTGGGCTTTGGGAACGCTGTTGTTTGACCCTCTCCTCCTTCGTATCCCAGGATGCCGGGATCTGGTATGTTTTCCACAGCGCCTCCACCGGCGACTCCCACGGGAAGGTCCCCGAAACCAAGTCTGAGCTCACCCCTCTGGGAATATTCTACAACAACCGAGTGCATTCCAACTTCAAGGTGAGTCCGTACACTACCCGCCCGCCACAAGCCCCCTTTCCCAATCACCTCCAGAGTCCAGGGGTAGCTGCCCCTCACCTCCACAGGGCACCCAGGCCTCGCACGCTTTGTTTTGGCTGAACCCTTCCACCCCAGCAGGCCCTCGTTGCAGGGGAGGAGTTGGGGCTCCAGGGTGCGTTTCAGGCCTCAAGTCTGGAACCATCTGCTTTAGTTCATCCATACCACTCTGAAAACAAATACTCACCCAGACTGTGGTGCTGAGAAGAACGGACACACGCACAAGCACACGCGCGCACACACACACAAACAAGCGCACACGCTTCCTCTCTGTCACACACCGAGGGGAGTCGAGATCCATTCCAGAACCTTCCACCGTGTCTCATTAGCGCATAAAGATTGAGTTATACAAGAATTCCAAATATTATTTATGGTTTGTGTGTGGTTCTGTTGCTCAGACCTGTACACCAGCACCATCACTCCGTTTCAGAGAACATTCTAGCACTTGTGCGCATTCCTCTTGTGTTTTCTTTGGGTGAACTATTTCGCAAAGTGCCTTTTACGTAACGTACAACAGTCACTCTTTCCCGCGCGCGTGTACATTCGGGGACGTTTGATTTAGGTCTCGCCGGAGGCGAGGAGAGACCGGTAGAGCTGACACACAGGGCAGTACCGCACATCAATCACAGGGACGTGATTGGTGTGTAGGAGCGAACGGCTGTGTTATGGCTATCGCTAACCCTTTCGTAAGCTGTGTGTAATGTGCTGCGTGTGGAAGGACAGATTATCTGTAACCTGAGCTCTGAGAGCTCGAGTGGGAAGAACGTCAACCACAGACCATTAAAAGTGGCCCCCGGGTTCGTCTGAATAAACTATTGCGTGAAACAGCGGGAAATTCTAATCTGGGTCGTCACGCGAGAGGGATGATAATTGCCTCCAATTCAGTATATGAAGCATCTAGGATTTTAGTTCATTGTCCAACTGTATATCAGTAACTGTCTGTTTCTCTTTTTTTTAGAAAATGCTCTTGTGCCATAATAATCCTTTAAAAGCAGAGTTGTAGAATGTTCTATATTTTGTTGTTACTTGAAGTTATTTGTTAAGCAGTTGGTGACAGTTTATTCTCCTCAGCTGGTTTCCTGGAAAGAAAAAAGAATAAGAAACTATGAAACAGAGAGATAAGAGCCACTGCTTTAAAGCTGTGACAATGTTTGTTCACGTTGGTGAGTCAGGCCAAGTAAACTGAGGGCTTATGTGGATTCCCGTCTTTACTTTACCCCCCCCTCATTCACGCCCTGTTTCTTTAACCCCCTCAGGCTGGCCTCTTCATCGACAAAGGTGTAAAGACCACCAACGCCAGTGTGGCTGACCCCCGAGAGTACCTGTGTCTGGACAACAATGCCAGGTGAGGACACGCCCACCCGGGATGTGACGGACAGATAGAATGACCAATGTGTGCTGGTTGTTTTTAGCTAGGTGGGGTGGGAAAGGGTGGAGTTTAGGACAGTTGCGAATACCCCAGGCTCAGGACTGAGCGTGTGACTCTCAGAGGCACGGCTTCCATCACATGACCAGGGTCAGATGCCCTCTACAGAGCCTACTACAAAAGAGAAAACTAAACCTTGAGTTTCTTCACTGACCAAAAAATTCCAGCATCATTAATATTTAACAGAAGGGGTTGGGGGGGTTACAAAGTTTACAGAATGGTGCACAATGCGGAACAGACAAAAACAAAGTGTGTGCGTGTGTGCTTGTGTGTGTGTGTGTGTGTGTGTGTGTGCTCCAGTGCTTGAGTGTGTCTGTGTCCGTGTCACGGGATTGCTTGTCGTCCGTTTGATATGTATGTATGTACGTGCTGACCGCATACTGGCGGTCTCAGGGCCGAAGACCGTAAATCGGTGAACCGTAGGACCGTGCGGGGATCGAATCTCCTCCCGGGACGTTTCCGGCCAGCTCTGGGCCTGTGGGCGGAAATCAGCTGCTGTTTTTCTCACAAAGTTTTAACATGTTAGTACATTATTACATACACACTGTTAAATGCTTATACCCTTCAATTTCAATATGATCTGTGTTATATTTCAATACAAATGGTAAATGGTTGGCATTTATATAGCGCCTTTATCCAAACGCTGTACAATTGATGACAAATATGAAAGCACTGCAAGTCTATTGTGATTTGAAACTCCCAAGTAGCCAATGTATAGGAAGTACAGGATAAAGGTATAACATTTTGACCAATCAGCAAACCTGGGTCTGCGTGCTGCTGTATTGTCCTGTTTCCTGTGCTTGTGATCAGTAGGATATGGGGGTTTGTGGTGGCAGTGGAGGGGCGCTTGTTAAGCTGTTGCTCATTCAGTCACGTTGCTCTCTGAGTTTTGCATCCCCTGCGTTTCCTCCGTTTGGGGAGCGGGGGTGATGGGGGTCATATTTTTTGGTCATAATGGCCCTGTTGGGACCCCTGGCAGTGCTCACATTCCTGCAGATTACCTGCCCGCTCCGCAGTGTTGCTCCCGCAGAAGTCCCGGGTTACGCACTCACTCAACACTTCCTAATGTCAGCATGACCAGCTCTGTGGCACCACAGCAGTGTCCAATATCTGAGCCTTACACCGGCCCTGGCTCTCTCCTGCTGCCCTCAGTCAGGAAGTGATGCCACACCTCACTGCTGAGGTGCAGTTGACCACCTGTGTGCCAGCTCAACGCGGTTACCTCTTGCCTGGGGGAGTGAATACAGAGTGAGAACACAGGCTCTCTGTATGAACATTATTTTGTCTACACTGCGCATGCATGCATACGTATGCAAATATATTCCGTTAGTATTATTATATTTCTACTGAAATGTACTTATATCTGTTTAAATTAAATGTATTGTTCAGGGTCTAATTTCTTCTCGATGCATAGCGAGTCAAAAACTGTGAAGTGAAGTGTGTGTTTTTGTATGCATATGCATGTTTGTTCTTGTGTGTGTAAGCTTGTGCATGTATGGTTGTACGTATATGTGTGAGTGTGTGTGTGTGTATATGTGTGTTTGTCCAGGGTACATATGGTTCAGTTTGTCCCAGTAGGTGATCCGTAGCTGTTTTTGAGATCAGTTTTCCTGGAGAAGGGGCTACCTTTTTTCCACCTCGGGTTGGAGTTTTTCCAGTTCCAGCACTCCCTTAATGCCGCACACACATCTGTGTGACTGAAGACAAAAATAACTGTTTACGTCTGGGTTCCAAAAAAAGGGGAGAGAGCTAGTGTGTGTTAATGCCTTTTTCATCATCACCACAGGATATTGCTCTGTCTCCTCAGCCCGTACAATGGAGCCGTTTGTCACTACTGTAGTGAAACTTGGCTCTGAACAACGCTGTTCCCCAGTGTTTGAAGGAAAGACTGGATACTCTATGGCTGTGAGCAGCAGTGCGCATTGAATTACAGTCAGTTTCCTCTGATTTGCTGAACGTTTTTCCACACATGTTGTAGAGCGCCCTGTTTTCTGGCTTCGTTTCATCATTCCGAGGTCCTTATTACACCTGGCTGTGGAATCAGTTTGGCCTGAAAGTATGAGGCTGTGGTCCAATCCGTTGAATGTATTGCCCTTGCAACTCAGCATTAGTCACTGTGTACTGGGTTAATTACAGTCCCAGTGTGATGAGGTAGTCACTGTGTGATTAGTTAGTTTGTAACAGTTACAGTCACTGCTGATCTTCTGGAATTTTCACGCACCACAGTCTCTAGAGTTTACAGAGAATGGTGCAAGAAACAAGAAACAGTGAGCAGCAATTCTGCGGGCAAAAATGCCTTGTTAATGAGAGAGGTCAGTAGAGAAGGGCCAGACTGATCAAAGCTGACAGAAAATTGACAGTAATGCAAATAACCACACATTACACATAACAGTGGGATGTAGAACACACAACATGTCAAAACCTATAACTGGATAGGCTACAGCAGCAGAAGAGCAATTAGTCTAATAACTAAGTCTAAAAAACACCCAAGAGCACATACACTCAGTGAGCACTTTATCTGAACATGGCTTCATTTGAACTCAGATTAACTCACCATTATCTTCTGTTCTTGGTATGAATGTACGGGTACTAGTGTATAGGAATTTGGATAATGATGTGAAATGGGGGGCTCCTATCTCCTTGGCTAAACAGTAATGGTTTATTGCTCTCATGGATCCCTTTTATG
Organism: Conger conger; assembly: GCF_963514075.1. Taxonomy (NCBI): domain Eukaryota; kingdom Metazoa; phylum Chordata; class Actinopteri; order Anguilliformes; family Congridae; genus Conger; species Conger conger. The sequence goes on along the minus strand of NC_083770.1, from coordinate 14,648,193 downwards.
TTTGGAAGAGTGCGAAGAAGAAAAATATATGGCAGGAGTCTGGTGCGTTTCTTATTCTTCTTATCTGTGTCTGTCAGGGTATAAAAAACTCAAATGTGAGAACTCAACAGTTTCAGAGAACTATGCTTGTACTTCTCTCTGTGATCATGTAATATAGCTTAACCAAGATTAGGCCTGAATAATTGTGAACTAAATTATTCCTGGACAAATGGAGTAAATGATGAATCATCTGTAGCCATCCTTGAATGGGATATCGATGTGTCACCACTTTCATAAGTGCGACGTCATTCATGGCATTGTGATGTCATCGCATCGCTGTTCTTGTCTCAGGTTCCGTCCCCACCAGGACGCTGACCCTAACAAGCCCCGCGTGGCGGCCATCATCGACACGCTCATCTCCTTCAAGAACAACGACCTGGGAGCCTGGATCCGGGGCGGTGACATCATCATTCGGAACTCCGCGTGAGTGACTTCACCTTTCAAAACTGTGATGTCGTCATTCAGAACTCACTGTTAGCGACATCATTGTTCAGAACTCTTAGGACATGAATGATGTCATTGTTCTATGAGTCTATGGGTTCTATGTTCTTTTTCTGTCTTAGGAGGATGTTTGGGCTGTGCTATAGCTAGACCAAGGTGCACCACTAATTTCATACATTACATATTTTCCATATTCATTTCAAATTCTGAAATGTTCAAATATCAAATGTTTAAAATGTTAAAGTGATATTGTCATATGGTGTATTATAGAATGCTTTTCCAACACACATCAGCGTTCTCTTTCTGGTTTTAGTCTCTAAAACACTCACAAAATGTTCGCAAAAAGTACAGTCACAGTGAACAGTCCCTAATCCTGTCCCCAGAACCCAATTCCCTCTCCCCCTCCCCCTCCTACGGTCAGCTGTCTGTGTTAACATTTAGCAGCGTCATTTGATAATTATGCTAAAACATATGTCATGTCACGTGGGAAATCATTTTACAAACTGCTTGGAAAAATAGACCCGAAAATGTGCATCCTTCTACCAAAATTGCATTTGTTTTACTTGAATCAGTATGGAACGGCCTGTAGCGTATGGAACAGGGTGGCCTGTAGCGTAGTTGTTAAGGTAAATGACTGGGACACGCACGGTCGGTGGTTCTAATCCCAGTGTAGCTACAATAAGATCCGCACAGCCGTTGGGCCCTTGAGCAAGGCCCTTAACCCTGTATTGCTCCAGGGGAGGATTGTCTCCTGCTTAGTCTAATCAACTGTACGTCTAGATAAGAGCGTCTGCCAAATGCCAATAACGTAATGTAATGTAATAATGGAACACAAATCTAGAGTACCAGTATCCTATGAGAAAAACACCCAAAAAAATGTGTCTGCCTTAAAATGATTTGCTGTTGATTAAGCTGTTTTTGGGGTTCTGGTCACTGCTTAAACGAACACTCTGCCTGGTTACGCTTAGCACTCATTCCTCCTCTGGAAACGCCCTGAAACCCAAGCACGGTGTTATTGCACATTTTGAAAGAACGCACATTTGGCCGACCGTTTTTAATCCATCTTTTTTCTGATGATAGATTCGCTGACAACGGCGTGGGCCTTTCGTTCGCAAGGTATGTTTTCTTTGCATTCTTATCATAACATTATTCCTTTTAAAATATTAACAACGTTATTTTTTATGGTAACATTCCTTCTTTTACAATATCAAAAATATTATTTTGCTTTCTCTCCCCAAATTTCAAATGGTGTATTATTACGCTTACTGGGTTATTTCCGTGTATGTGTATAAGCCTATATGTTTGCTTTTTGAATATGTGTGTATTTGTACGAAGCTGGCTAAGACTGGTAACTTACGCAACATACAATCTCTCAGCGTTGACACAACGTTGTCACGATGTTGAAGCAACGTTAGCGTCTTCAGTGCATTATTGCTTCCATCCTCGCAAAGTGCAAGGGCTTTTTTCCAGTGAACTTGGGTGTATCATGCTTACGCTTGATTGGCGGTCCCACAAGGGGGGTGTGGCAGGGCAGTTCCTGCACACAGGTCGCAGTGGCCAATTCGGCAGCCAGATCCACCCAACCAGATGGAGAGTTTGGCCAGGGTGTTTGGGTGACACCCCAGGCTTTTTGGAGAGTGCCTGCAAGAATTGTATCACCCATGAACTGGGATACATTAACCAAACTGCAGCTGGAGCAACCACAGTGCAGGTGTATGTGCTTGTGTGTGTGTGTGTATGTGTGTGTGTTTGTGTGTGAGAGAGAGACAGTTCTTCAGTGAGTCCTTTACAACATGCTTGACAAGTTTAAGGAACACATTTGGAGGGATTTTGGACCATTCCTGTCCAGGTCCTTGCTAGATTCTTCATATTCTTGATTTTTATACAGTGTTTGTATGCATGTGCTTCCCTTATCTCTTAAACACAATCACACTCACTCTTTCTTTCTCTCTCTCTGTCTCTGCGTGTACCTCTCTCTCTCCCTCTCTCTGTCTCTCCCTCTCCCTCTCTCTCTCTGTCTCCCTCTCTCCCTCTCTCTCTCTGTCTCTCTCTCTCTCTCTATGTCTCTCTCTCATTAACAGTGACGGCAGCTACCCGAAGGACGAGGGCTCGAGCCAGGAGGTGACCGAGTCGCTGTTCGTAGGCGAGAGCAGGAACCGCGGCTCCAACGGCGGGCAGAATAAGTACTGGGGTGCTGGAGGAGTGGACGGAGGGATGAGGACTCAGCCCCGGAACAAGTGAGTCTGGGAGCTTCCAGTCCTCAAAAATAAATGATGTAATTGTCTGACCCCTTCCAGTGTTCTCTGTCACAGTATCAGATCCCTGTGTGGGCCCCAGAAGCCACTGATCAGAAGGCTGATAATGAGCCTGTGGTTTGGGAAGGGGGGGTGGGGCGGTGGGGTTTTGGAGCAGGGTGGGGATATCGAAGAAGGAGTTTTTGGCAAAACGATACAACAAACGCGTAAAGTTCAGACAAATAAGAGAGTCCAGACATCGCCCTGCGTAACCGATGGCGTTTCCCATTAGCGGCAAAGGCGGTTTAAAGGCGGATTAGCTGGGGAATACGGCGGCTTCTCGCAGTCAGAGGCAGGGCCTGCCAGGACAGAGCCCTCTGCTTCACTGTGACTGACTGTACTGTGTGTGGGAGCAGCTAGTCATGGGCGCGTTTATTTTCTCAGCTGCTGGGCGCGTCGGGGACATCTTCGAACGTGCGATTTTTAACGTGTAATGCATTCTGCTGCCGTCCCTGCGGCTGGATTAACGCCAGGCACCGTGCGGGATGGGGAAGGGGTCAGGAACAGGGGGTTCCCAAAGTGTGGGCCCAGGTGGACTCTGTATGCGATACACTTCATGAGCGTTCCCACCAGCCGATGGAAGTGCTACATGTACAAACATAGCTACAGCATAGCTGCAGTCCACTTGCTATTTGTTGTTTACAGCCATAAAAACGCTGCAAAAAAGCCTGCCTTGCAAGTGTTTTAGCCATGTAATGTGACTTGAAAATCATATTTTAAGTAGAACATTGTTTTAAACTTGTTGTTGTTACCTCATTGCCTATCTTGAAAAACTGCCTCGCTCACAATCTCCTCTTTTTTACAAAGAAGTTATAAAAATAAGATTTGAAATCACTCCCCCCCCCCCCCTTCAGGACCTTCCCCATCCGGGGGTTCCAGATCAACGACGGGCCCGTGCGCCTGACCAGCAGCACCTTCCGGAACTACGTCCCCATGGCGGACCGCTTCACCAGCGCCGTGGGCTTCAACCTGAAGAACACCTGGCAGCTCACGCCCAGGAACAACCTGTCCTCCATCAGCTTCGAGCCCAGCGTGAGTCCTGTTCGCCGCCTCTCACCGGCACCGTAAACTGTGCAATCAACTGCTCTGATTGATCCATTAAGTGTAGCAGTAACAACAAAAACCAGCAGACCCTGTAGCTCTCTAGGAGCAGGGTTGGAGATCAAATACAAGTTCTGTACCCCTCACCCACACTGTGCTAATTCTCTCGCGTGGCCTGGGCGTTCACCTGATGCTGCACTGAGTTCTATTTTACACCAGTCCAACTCGCCCAGAACCGTACTGACTATATATACCGTGTTGAGGGTTAGACAGTGTGCAGTCCATAATTTATGAAATGAAAATGAAATAATCATGGACGTGCGGTCAGGGTAGGCAGTGCCTGTGATAATCCAATCAAAATTACTAAACAAAACAAAAATAAAAATAAATGTTTTACATGTAAATGTAAATAGTTTTTCTCATATTTCATGTGTTTTATTGGTCCTGTTCTTTTTGCTCAAAATTCCCAAAATGTCTAAAACGGCTTTAAAATATGTTGTGAAGCGCTAGGCTGTACAGGATATGCTGCAGCACTCCGTTTCATTGTAGTGGAAGACGCGCGTCCCCGCCTCTCGTTACTCTCAGTGGAACACGCGCGTCCCCGCCTCTCATTACTTTCAATGGCAGGGTAGGCAAGAGCTCTTCTGCCGACCCTGCTGAGGATTCATTCATTCAGGAGACTTCAGGCAAGCCTACCCTGGATGACGTGTCACCTGTGTCATATCATATGTATCATCTGCGCGAAATTAACGTACAAACTTTTAAACGAACTGTTGTCGATCTAAAATGAAGACAGATTCAGCAACTGTATGGTTTATTTCTCGCCTCAAATGTTTTCAGAAACACATTTCAGTGAACTATTTTCGTAATATAACAGACTGTAGCAGCCAGGCTCGCTACTTCCGGGTCCGCGGGAGACAGAGACAGACGAGGCAGGAAGGAGAGCCAACGGGCCAGCAGACCGCTTTATTTAACACCAGTCAATAATGTACCTTAAAATAGGCAAAAGCGGAGACAGCATTAAATACATCGCAACATAATTATTTCCCATATTATTACCATTTTTTCAAAGTCGTCTTCGTGTCTCTCTGCTCCGTTTCCTCCGTATCCGTAAGCTTTGAAAAAATGTGCACAAGTACGCACGTAATGAACGCAGAGTACGGACAGAACGCTCCGTCCGGATCCGTATGCGTATTTAACGTAGAGCATAAATGGGTCTTAACTAGGTTGGCAACTATTAACTCGTCAGACTTATCACGGAGAAGTGGTTTTACAGTTAAACAGCATGATGTTAGCAGGGTAAAAGACAAATTAATGAAAGGAACAAAAGAGAAAAGAAACAAGAATCAAGCTAGAAACAAACCGCGCCCGCTTGTGCCAGCCGTGGCTATCTAAAAATACAAACAAACGGAGCTATTGTTATGCAAAGGCCAGACGGAGACTCGCTTGCGTAAAACTCCATAAAACTCTTCTTTGCGTCACAAACTGGTGGCATATCCGCATACGTCTTCACCTTCTTGGGTGCCTGGGTAATGGACTCTACAAACAGGGAGAGAATACTGATAATCCAAACATGGGCGAGATCGCCGTGAATTATCTAGATTTAAATGTCCTGCGGGTGAGTGGCCACCACAACTGATCTGTTTTAGGTTTACTTTATCAGATAAAGATTCCTAAGTTTAAAATAGCCGTTTTAGAAGCAAGCGTACCTGGGCTTGGATGCCTCAGCACATGGATACACAGCTCTTCCTGAACACCATGCAGGACCCCAGCTTGTCGTTTCTGCCACGGCCTATCTAGAATGAGCCCCGTAGTGGCAGACCTCCTCGGTCCCGCCCACTACATTGTGTTGGTGGATTTTTGGAAAGCTTTGTGTGATTCTTAATTGGGATGTAGTGTGTAAACTGCGCAGTGCTTTGAATGACACTTTGAATGGATGGTTGTCATATGAAAACGCATTTGTAGACTACCTCTTGCGCCCCTAATTTAAAAAGTCTAACTAGGCCTAATATCTTTGAGAATTTCGTTTAAGAATATCCCTTGCCTACCCAGTCACCGACCTCACCGCACGTCACTGGAAATAATTAATATCTGGTTAAAGAGCAGGCTGTCACCTTTAATTTGAGGCTATTCATATCCATATCAGGCGATCCATGTAGGACTTACATCCCTTTTCATACAAAGTCCCTCCATTTTAAGGGCCCAAAAGTAATTGGACAGTTGGCTTCTGAGCTCTTTTGGACTAGTCAGGTGTATTCACTCGAGTATACAGCCAAAAGAACAGATAATTGGACCACTGTCCAAATTATTATGGGTTGCACTGTGTCTACCTCCGAAATCATGGTGAGTGCTACATCTGCCCCTAATACCACAGTGTTCTGTGTACTCCAAATACCACTGAGAGGGTGTGATCTACTGCTAATACCACAGAGAGTGTTCTATCTACTCCTAATACCACTGAGAGGACTAGATCTACTTCTAATACCATAGAGAGTGTTCTATCTACTCCTAATACCACTGAGAGGACTAGCTCTACTTCTAATACCATAGTGTATTCAGTCTACTCACAATGCCACTGTGAGTGTTAGATCCCAGTCCTTGTACCACAGTGAATACTTAATCTACTCCTAATTCCACAGTGAGTGATGTACCTCACCCCTGACCCTCTATTCGCTACTATATCTTACCAAACTGAGTTCTGCTCCTCTCCCAAACTACCCTGTTACACTCTGTATCTCAGACCTGACACCCCTGTTTAGTCCTCTCCATCTCTGTCACCCGCGCCTTACATGCCATTCTCCAGCCCCACCCTTCTGGGGAGCACAGCTCCACACTTGCCACTCATAGGCCCTAACAGCTCAGTGACTGTTGAGTGTTTGTTTTCTGAAACTGGAGCAGAGCAGTTGGATGTATGCTGGGATTACATCCAGCCTTTTTATCTGTGTGAGTAATAATGAAAATAATTATTAACAAATGTTTACATACAGTATTCATGTTAGCCCCCCCACTCAGCGGGGTGATGCGACAGGAAGCCTGTCTTGAGTATGGCTTAGTCACAGAATAACTGGAGCTGAAAACAGTAATTTCTATCCAGAACCCACCCAGTATTTATTGTGATATTAAGATATTTTCTTTAGGGGATATTATCGTCCATGTCCTCTATGGTGTGAGCGTGCGCGCATGCGTGTTTGTATCGTTGTGTATGTGTATGTGTGTGTGTTTGTATCTTTGTGTATGTGTATGTGTGTGTGTTTGTATCTTTGTGTATGTGTATGTGTGTGTGTTTGTATCTTTGTGTATGTGTATGTGTGCGTGTTTGTATCTTTGTGTATGTGTATGTGTGCGTGTTTGTATCTTTGTGTATGTGTATGTGTGCGTGTTTGTATCTTTATGTATGTGTATGTGTGCGTGTTTGTATCTTTGTGTATGTGTATGTGTGCGTGTTTGTAACTTTATGTATGTGTATGTGTGCGTGTTTGTATCTTTATGTATGTGTATGTGTGCGTGTTTGTATCTTTGTGTATGTGTATGTGTGTGTGTTTGTATCTTTGTGTATGTGTATGTGTGCGTGTTTGTATCTTTGTGTATGTGTATGTGTGCGTGTTTGTATCTTTGTGTATGTGTATGTGTGCATGTTTGTATCTTTGTGTTTGTGTATGTATATGTGTGCATGTTTGTATCTTTGTATATGTGTACATGCCATTGTGTCTGTGTGTGTGCCCCTGCATGTGTGTATCTTTGTGCTTCTTTGTGTGTGTGTGTGTGTGTGTGAGTGTGTGTGTGTGTGTGTTTGCGTGTGTTGGTTGGAGGGGAGGTCATTATGTCTGTATGCATGCCTGAGTGTGTGTGTGTGTTTGCGTGTGTTGGTTGAGGGGTGGTGGTCATTATGTCTGTATGCATGTCCAAGTGTGTGTGTGTGTGTGTGTGTGTGTGTGCTTTTGCGTGAGTGTGTGTTTAGGAATGTAATGAATCCCCAGGTCCCTGTGTGTTCTTGGGCCCATCTGCACCATGTGCACTTTCACACCATGTCATGTGTGGGGAACACCCAACCGCTGCAGTTTGTCTAAGAGCCTGAGATGACACATCACAGTCACACGTTCACCCCCTGACCCCATGGAGTCACCATAACAGTGCTTCAGGTTGTGACTTTCGAGTTTCGTTGTTCATAAACGCCACAGGACTGATGCGAAGCCTTTTACAGTACCTGTCATGAAAACCATGACGTTCTTCCATATATGATGAAAATATTACAATCATCAAGTAAAAAGATGGTGGTCCCGGAGTGTACTTTCAGAGTTGTGGAGAATGGGATTTGTTTTTTAAATGGTGGCCAGTTGTGTGGTCCCATGATGAGCGGAACTGTCCCAGTTTGGCCTTTGTTACTTTGAGAGAGAGGGAGAGAGAGAGAGAGAGAGAAAGAGAGGCAGACCTTGTGTTTCTGGTCCAAACTGCTGTTTCCTCTTTATCACGTCTGATCTCACGGAGGTCTCATGCCCCTCGGGGGGAAAAAAAAGACAAAAAACAATTCAAAGTTACTTCGTTGGCAGTTCCTGGATGGAAAAACGAGACCCCGTGCACAGCAGCTTTTTTTGTTTTTTGGCGGGGGAAGTCGACTGCTCATGAAGTAGCTCTCCTCCTGGTGGTGACCGAAGGGACTGCAGGACAGGCTCAAAAGTGGATGCCAGGAATGAGCGGGTTTCTCTCGCCCACGGGCCGTGCTCCAAAGCCAACACTCACATACGACCAAGAACATGCATACGCTCCGAAGTGTGTTATATTAAAAGTTTTTCTTTTTTTTCATTTTAAACCATTTGGTCACCCTAACTTCCTCTTCACCAGAAATAGCACCGTAAATATAGATTTTTTTGAGAAGATAAAATTTACATTACATTAATGGCATTTGGCAGACGCTTTTATCCAGAGCGGCGTACGGTTGATTAGACTAAGCAGGAGACAGTCCTCCCCTGGAGCAATGCAGGGTTAAGGGCCTTGCTCAAGGGCCCAACAGCTGTGTGGATGTTATTGTGGCTGCACCGTGGCATACGTCAGCTGATACTGTATGAAAAATCAAGCACTTTTTAATTATATATTTATACTAGTGATTCTGAAATGAAGGTTATGTTACTGAAATAAGGTGATGTGTTACTTACCTGTTCCAGATTAATCGACTCTATTGACGAAGTGGACTGTTTGCTGCTGTTGATACGAGCATCTGCCTAGTGATTGTGATGTAATTTCCATGTGTTGCCTTTGCCCAGTTGCTGAACTAAGAGTGATGTCATCTTACCTGTGGCAGGTGGCCCTGAAGGCGTTCTTTGGGAAACCGGGGCAGTGGTTTGAGGAGAACGAGCTGGACGGGGATAAGAACTCGATATTCCACGATGCGGACGGGTCGGTGACGGGTTACCCCGACTCGTACGCTGCCAGACTGGACAACTTCCTGGTCCGACACCCCAAGTGTGTCAACGTCACCGAGTGGAACGGGCAAGTGTGCAGCGGCAAATACTCTCAGGTGAGAATGTTCTCAGGTAAGAGAACCTCTGTGGTGAATGTGTTCTTGGCAGCCTTGGCAGCAGGCTGGGACCTGGAAGGTTGGTGGTTTGAGCCCCAGTGTAGTCAGTGTAGGTGTTGGGCCCTTGAGCAAGGCCTTTATCCCCAGGGGGATCGGCCCCTTCTTAGTCTAAAGAACTGTTTATTTTTAGAACTGTTTTATCCCTTTGGATAAAATTGTCAGCCAAGTCAGTGAGTCAGTTAATCAGTGAGTGAGTCAGTGAGTGAGTCCTGTCTCTCATCAACTTCAACAAGTGAGTCAGTGAGTGAGTGAATGAATCCTGTCCCTCATCAACTTCAGCACTTGAGTCAGTGAGTCAGTGAGTCAGTGAATGAATCCTGTCCCTCATCAACTTCAACAAGTGAGTCAGTTAATCAGTGAGCTAGTGAGTGAGTCAGTGAGTGAGTCCTGTCTCTCATCAACTTCAACAAGTGAGTCAATGAGTCGGTGAGTGAGTGAATGAATCCTGTCCCTCATAAACTTCAACAAGTAAATATATCAGTGAGCAAGTCCTATCTCATCAACTTTACTGAGTGAGTGAGCATAATGTATCAAGGAGCAGTAGTCCCTCAATGTGCTCTCAGGTGGTAAGATGGCTGACATGACTGACCCACCCAGCCCTTCCTTACCTGTTCCAGGTGTATATCCAGACTCTGGGTTCGTCCAGCCTCAGTCTGTCCATCAGCAGGGATGAGTACCCGGAGAATCCCATGGTCCTGAGAGGAATCAGCAGCCAGGGGGCGCCGTCGCAACAGTACCAGCCCATCCTCATGATCGGGAAGAGCTACACCCTGCACTGGAGCGGCAAGGCCCCGCGGGAGATCGTCCTGTCCCTCATCAACTTCAACAAGTGAGTCCATGAGTCAGTTAATCAGTGAGCTAGTGAGTGAGTCAGTGAGTGAGTCCTGTGTCTCATCAACTTCAACAAGTGAGTCAATGAGGCAGTGAGTGAGTGAATGAATCCTGTCCCTCATCAACTTCAACAAGTGAGTCAGTGAGTCAGTGAATGAATCCTGTCCCTCATCAACTTCAGCACTTGAGTCAGTGAGTCAGTGAATGAATCCTGTCCCTCATCAACTTCAACAAGTGAGCCAGTGAGTCAGTGAATGAATCCTGTCCCTCATAAACTTCAACAAGTAAATATATCTGAGTGAGTGAGCGTAGTATTGAGATGAATGTTAGTGTTTATGCAAAGAATTATAGGTTAAATGTGTTTGGTGCATATCGGTAAGTTTAGTTTCTTACTGTCTATATTTACTGTAAAGCAACCGTAACTGTTAAAAAAAAAGTGAAGCTTGGCTGTATTTAAATTGAGGGGAACAGTCACTGAGCCCAGTTTGCTCTGGATGTTTGCTCTCTTCCGTGTGTTGCTGAGAGCCTGTGTGTAAGAGTGTGCCCCCGTGTCATTGTGAAACCCTGACTCATTTCCTCACGTGCTGTCCCGGTTCTGCCGTTGCCAGGGGCGACTGGGTCCTGGCTGGCCTCTGCTACCCCCAGGACACTGAATTTCAGGTCATGGCAGACACCAACGACCGGCAGAGCAACACCTTCGACAACATCGAGGACTACGGTCCCGTGAGCTCTCTGGCCGAACTCGAGCGGAGGGCCCAGGACAGGAAGTACTTCTTCGACGGACCCGCGGGGTGAGGGGACGGAGAAGGGGTCGGTCACGGTTCTGTTTATGGGTCAGGTGACCCCGGGGTCTTGTGACCACGCTCTCCTCGTGTGGCGTGGGGCACAGCTTACATGGGACTGCAGGGGGTGACGCATGATTTAACTCTTTGAAGAGTAGTGTTTTTTTGGAACATTTTAGTCTTTAAGTTTTCTGGAACTCGTCATTTTCAGTTACAGCAGCTTTAGAATTTTCAGTTAAGAATATTTGTGTTTGTATTTTTGTCATCTTTTAAAGCAAGAAAAGTACTACACAATACACGTATGTAGATATAAATATACGTATGTATTTCTACTGTAAGTACATTTATTTATTTAATTGTATTTAGTTTTTTTACTAAGTTATATTACTAATACTAAGTTAGGTCTAAGCAGATGTTTTGTGTTAACTATTGGCTTCAGAGGACTGCTGTCAAAAGTCACAATGCTGTTGCTGTTGTCCTCTATGGGAAGGAGTCTGTCTGTGTTGTCCTAAATGTAGATGATGCTGTCAGTGTTGTTCTTCGTGGTAAAGAGCTTGTCAGTGTTGTCCTTGTAGGTACTGTCAGTGTTGTCCTCTGTGTCGGTGCAGTCAGTGTTGTCCTTGGTGTAGGTACAGTCAGTGTTGTCCTTGGTGTAGGTATGGTCAGTGTTGTCCTCTGTGTAGGTGCAGTCAGAGTTGTCCTTGGTGTAGGTATGGTCAGTGTTGTCCTCTGTGTAGGTGCAGTCAGAGTTGTCCTTGGTGTAGGTGCAGTCAGAGTTGTCCTTGGTGTAGGTGCAGTCAGAGTTGTCCTCGGTGTAGGTACGGTCAGTGTCGTCCTCGATGCCTCGGCGACAGATGGCTCCGGTCTCTCGTGGAACAAACACGGGCGCGCAGCGTGTGTCCAGGAGGGCTTCTGTTCTCCTGTTCCCCTGCCACGGTCTTTATTAGCATGGCTTCCCCCCGTCCCTCCTCCGCTATCCCCTGCTTCCTTTGGAATAACACTCTGTCCCTTTTCCCAGATGCTATAATACGCAAGTTTCCTGAGCAAACAGGCTAACGGTTTACAAAGAGCCGGAGTCTGACCCACTTGGATGAACTCAGCGTAGTGCAAATCTTAGAGCGCATTTGAAGCAATTGACAAGGATTACAACACTGTACCTCCCACAGTTAACCCCCCCCCCCCCCCCCAACACCCCCTGGACTGCTGCTCAGACCTTTGTTTGCAGTTTCGTTTTTTTGTTGACACCCCATTTATTGTTTTGTTTGTTTTTACTGCCTCTCATTATATTAATTATTGTGTTATGTCTTATTACTACAAGGTTCCTTAAGTGTTTTCTGTGGGAAGCTGTTTCTCCCGCTGTAGTCACTAGTTCTCTACAGCATGCAGACTCAGGGAGAGGGGGTCAGCAGAGGTAGGCCATGAAGAGCAAAGCAGATCTCACGCTACGTGCCAAGCCAAGGTTTACCATCTGAATATTCCTTCTGTCTGGAAGAGGCCACTTTACAAAAAGTTGTGGGGGAGTCGGTGTCCTTAAACGTTTTTAAAAAGACTGGTAGGGCACACATTTCCCACTTTGCTGAGACTCCTATAAATACAAGCAGATGGTTAATCTGTTTTAATGATGACATCACTAGATATGTGTTTACTGAAGTGTGGTACACCTTCACTATTTGCCATGAGAAAGACCCGCTTCAAAATGTGTACCCCTTGCCTACACTACAAACCCCACTGGCGGTTGGAAAAGAGGTGGCTGAGATGAATGCTCTTGTTTTCAGGGTAACAGTGCAGATACACTATCGACAAACGCACATTTTTCTGACAATGTACCAAAATCCAGAAGAATTCCTCAGAGAAGCCCCACTCTGCTATTCCCAGTGGCCCCTTTAAGGGAATTACACTCTGAAGCCTGATTTAAACTGTCGCACATTCCTTTTGACAAGTGTCGTATGACTAAAATGGTGTATCCTCAATGGGGAAAAAGTATGCATCACAATCTTTCTCAATGTCTCGCACCTCCAGAATTTTGTTGTGCACTTTTTTGCACAGTGTTAATTGTCCAGACAGATCATGGAACAGTAAAACTGTCACTGTCGCCGTAGAGACAACAGAACCTTCCCTACAGGCCTTCACTGATGTATAAATACAAAACATCATGAGATTCATTTCTGTCCCGCGACACTTATCGAAAGGGTCGTGCGACCAAGTATAAATCAGGCTCTAAGGATCCTGACATTCAGCAGCTGACATTCCCAGAGTAAAGGTAGATTTGTTCTGGTAATGTCAGAGTCCCATCACAAAGAGCACGGCTCCTGAACAATGTTAGAGCTAAAGAGGATTGGTTTTGGACCCTTGAGTTTGCTGGAGAGAGGGATGAAGAAGCTTTCAGGGGTCACAGTGACACTGTGGTGGTGGTGGTGGTGGTGGGGGGGGGGTGCAGAAATGTAGAAAATTTTATGGACAAAAACTGGGCTTTGTCTAAATAGGATCCTGCAAAACAAATGGAATTGAACCCAAACAGCAAGAACACAATTATAGGCTAATTATAGACCAGCAAATTATAGGCTAATTATGCTATTATAATACCGTGCTTTCTGTGAAAAATCTTGGATTATCAGATCGATGTTAATGTTAGATTCATTGGAGAAAAGTAGTATTTCTGTCAGTTTGCTTGATTGAAGGCGCAGGTTGATCTACAGCTTGTGTTGAAAGCATATTGATTGACAGAAAATTGACAGCTTGTTGATTGACAGCTCGCAGAAATTAACAACAGGTTGACTCACAGTAGGGCCAAATTATTGGCAGGGTGACTGACAGTAGGACTGGGTTGTCCGCAGGTTGATCGGTGGAAGAACGAGACTTTCAGCGGGTCGATTGACGGAAAGGGTCAAATCGTTTGGCAGTTTGGTTGTCAGAAGGATGGATTGTCGGCAGGTTGATTGACAGGAGGCTCCTCAGCCGGTTGACTGACATCTGTCCGTCTCCCTGCTCCAGGCTCCTGTGGCTGTTCCTGCGGTCGCGGTACGACCGGGACGGGCAGAGCTACTGCTCGGCGAAGGGGTGCGAGAGGGTGAAGATCACCGCCCTCAGCCCCAGCAAACAGACCAGCAACTGCATGGCCAAAGCCTACCCCAAATACAGGAAACCCCCCCAAGCCATCGTCCCCATGCCCAAGCGCATCGCCACGTCCTGCCAGGGCTGCGGGGCCTCCAAGGTAACCCGCGCAACCCGTAACGACCGTCCTTTTTAACCTTTTTTTATTCTACCACTTTCATCAGAACACAGCCGGTTTCACAGACATAGATTAGCCTAGTCCAGGGGTCGGCAACCCTGGTCCTGGAGAGCCGCTGGCTTTGTTAACTGTGTAATCAACGGCTTTCATTGATCAATTAATGCCAAGTAACAACGAAAGCCAGCACACCCTGCGGCTCTCCAGGACCAGGGTTGCCGACCCCTGGCCTAGTCCTAGACTAAATTCGATTTTGAATGGAGATTCTTCATACAGAATTCAGTTTAGTCCAGGATTTAGGTTAATCTGTGTCTGAAGCCGGTCCGTAATGCTAACCGGTCCGTACCGGGCCACTCAGCCCATCTAGGTTCTTCAGTAGCCAACAGACTAGAGAGCTTCCAGCACAATATCACGTCTGGAGTCGAGCTCCCTGAGAGTCTGTGCCTCCACTTGACCGGGCAAAGCGTTCTGCACACTTCCAGCTCTCTGTGTAAAGACGTGCTGTACTTACTCTTATGTGTTCATCTGACACAACTCATTTTGAAAAATGAATTGTATTTCACTTTGCTAATCCCCTTTTATGAATTTAGAAACCTCAAATCCCCCTTTGTCTCCCTTTGCTAAGCCTGAACAGATTAAGTGTCTTAATCTTTTTGATTCTTCTAACTTTTACATTTTCTTCAATAAATCATTTAGGTGTTATTTAGGTACATATTTTCTTGATTGTCACTGCTTCACTCTATGACCTTTTTTAAATAATCTGTACTGTTTGTATTTATAAACTACTTCTGTCTAGCGTTTTTATTTTTTTAAATTTAAATCAATAGGGTAAATCTTGTTTTGTTTTTTTATTACACTGCCAGTTTTCACATTCTTGTGTGGTGCTCTTTCTGAAATTAACAGTTACTATTAGATTCTCTCCTGAAATACCATTTTAAACCCCCCTCCCCCCCAAAAAAAAAAACGAATGGGTGCTTTCAGTTGTAGATGAGAATACAGCAAGATGCATGTAATGCTTTGTAATAGAGGGATCCTGAGACTGGGAAACATCTCCCCTGAGAATGTAGCTGGTAAAACCTAATTTAAAACAGAAGTGTATACAAACGGGGACAGGAGCAGCTCCTGTTATGTTACTGTAGTCACTGTATACCCTTCCCACCTGTACCTTTCAGCTGACGGTCACCAGCGACCCAGAGAACGTCTACCTCCAAGCGCAGATCAAATCACTCAGCCAGGACGAGGAAACGAAGGGAGACGCCGAATCCTTCATCACTGTGAGTACCACGGCGCTAACACGCACAATGGTGTGTGCCGTAAACGTGAAACCGTGTGCGCCGAACCAAAATCACATTATTTTATTTTTGTTTCTAATTCGACCTTCATTTAACCTTCATTTGAGGGAGTACTGCAGACACAGCTTAGGAAAAGCAAGTGCCCTATTCAGTTAGTCTGCGAACTTGCCTAAAGTCACAAGATTATTAAGACGGGGAGTTTTCTGAATGTTAATCCACGCCCAGGGCACATAATAAGGCTGTTTTATGAACTGTCGGTAACCTGAACATAAGTTAGAGAATGTAGAGTGACCAGCTCAGTAATGAGTGAAAGGAGCCATGCTCAGTATAACTTTGGGAATTATACAGGCTACACGTACTGCGATATGCCTTAATGGTACACAACGCAATGGCACACACACAGTAAGGTAGTCAGAGCACCTGCGTACAGTACATGCCTTCTGGATATACAGCACGTTGGCACACAGTAATGTAATCCCAAGTATTCATGTATCATAAATAAGTGTCATGAGTACAGCTCTGGGCAGCTTCACTGTTTGTATCGCATTATGTATTTATTAAACCCAACTGTAATCACACTAAATGTTTGTGCTTGATTTATCGATATAAAACACATTTACTCTTGGGTTCAGGCAATATTATTCCGGCTAATTGGTGCATGCATGAGAAAATTGTATTAATGGTCTAAAACCTGGGTTTTTAATATGGGGTCCTTGATAATACTGTATATATATTGTTATAGCCAGACTTCACATGCAATAAATATATATAGAATTTGGAAAATCCTTTTTTAAATAATCCTTTTAAACTTATGACAGGGGTCCCCTCTATGCCTGGGTAGGGTTCAGAAAAGGTTGAAAAGTATATTAAATGACCTGCAGTAATGAGAAAGATGAAAGATGCTTACAGAGAAAGATGTTGACAAAACAGTTAACAAAACTCCAATCTTTTAATATACAGTATATACACTTTTGTAGAGTTAGCTCATTTGAATATTTTGGTAAAAAAAACCCCAAAAAAACATTTACGTTTCAGAAAATGTTTAGTATTTCAATGCTTCTGTCACTGTCCAAACGCCCGTGCTGTACTCCAGGGCCAATGTTGTTTTAAAGCGTTTTTTTAAATATGTTTTTCTTAAAGGTGAACGGTCAGAAGCGATCCTTCACCGAACGGGGCTTCTTCCTGGTTACGGTGGACGGCTGCACTGGCAAAGTCACAAAGCAAACATTGTTCCCCAAGCTGGACTCCAAAATGGAACAGTATTTCAAAACTGGAATTCCGAGGAGGTAAAGGAGGGGGGGAGGGGGACCGGGGGTATCGATGTGCTGTCCAGTTTAAGGAAACACCCCCCAAAAAAAAAGCCTTTTTAAAAGACTTCTCTGAAGCAGTGTTCTGTAACTCCCGTGCCCCCGTCCATCTAAGTGTGCACAGCTGGTTATTGCTGGCTGGTAGTTTCCTGTCCTGCTGTGTTCCAGTTATGCAGAGCATTTTAAATGGCCGTCTGTCTTCACCTGAATGTGGGGGCTCAGGACTGGGGTGCACATCACGCAGTAAATTTAAACGTTCCTGCAGATGTCTGAGAATTTGTCGACAAACCAATGTCGCTAACCGAAACAAGACTGTCGTATTAGTCCTTTAAAATCCCACTTAAAACCCAGGATTTTTTTTGTGAGTCTTGAATAAACCCCATTATCTCCAAAACTACTTGTATGTGCAGTATAGACATGGTTCAAGAGACAGTCATATTGAAGAAGAATGTTGGGCAAAATGTATGTTTCTTTTAAATAATATGTAATAATAATAGTCTGCAGGGATTTTGACAAAGAAACAAAATTAAAGTTAAGTCTTATTTTTTCTGCCAACTGTCCTGAATTATTTAAAGGAAGGGACAATGCGTTGATATTTACTATGAGTAAATAGTGCATTCACAGATATGGTGTATATTTATTTATGAAATGAAGACATAATACCCCCCTCCCTGCTTTCCTGCGGCAGGTCCGTGGTCCTTCTGGCCACACGGGGGCAGCTGGGGGACCACGCCCGGCTCGGGCAACTGCTCGTCCCACTAGGGGCGGCCAAAGCTGCTGACCTCCAGAAGAAGGGTGGGTGGAACCTCATTCTTCTCTCTCTCTTTCTCTCTTCTGCTCACTCTCTCTTTCTCTGCCTGCCTATCCCCCCCTCGCTTTCTTCTTCTCTCTCTCTTTCTCGAGCTGCCTCTCCCCCTTCTCTCTCTCATACTCTTTCTCTCCTTTTCTCTGTCTCTCTCTTTCTCTCCCTCCCTTCTCTCACTCACTCACTCTCCCTCTTTTTTCTCTCACATTCTCTCCATCACTGCATACCTTCTGTCATATTAACATTGATTAACATTGATCAGCTGGTACTGGCGAGTATTGTTGATTTGTTATTATTGGCCGCCATTAGCATATTGGCTAGCGCTAAAATAGCTGAGGTAACACGTGTGTGCCCTTCATATCTCATTTCACTCGTCTCAGAGGCTGAGTTCCACGCACATTAATTTTCATCTACATTTTGTCACATCTACAGGCTGATACTGGATGCTCTCTTCTGCTGCTGGTAGTTACCTGTCATTTGTGGTTATCTGTGCTTGAGGTTGATTGCATTGTTGGGGCCGTTTGATCACAACAGCCTTTGGCAAAAGCAACAGTCTGGCAAATGAATACATTTCAATGTCAGTGTCAAAATCCCGTCAGTTTTGCATTTTTGAACAATGTCGGCATCCATTTTGTTCCCCCTCCCTTCCCCTGTCCTCTCCTCCAGAGAGCCTGGCCTTCTTCGGGTTCCAAGGGGCCCAGGTCGCCCCTCCCTGGGTGGGACTGTTCACGGGCCAGGAGACGGAGAGTCTCGGAGTGCTGGAAAAGTTTTTGCCCGTGGGAACGGAGGAGTATTCCTGCGAGCGTGCGGATCAACACAAACCAAAGAGGAAAGACCTGGAACTGCTAGAGGAAGCTTTAAACCGCGATTAAAACACCTTCCCCTTTATCACTTTTTTTTTTGGTTTGATTTCGTTTTTTTCTTTTTTCTTTTTTTTTTTTCAAAATGTGAAAACAGAACTAATGTGAACTTTGTGAACTTTATTTATTTATGGCAGAAATGTTCTAAGGGTATTTTTTATTTTATTTTCTTTTATTACTTTTCTTTTTTCTTCATTGCCGAAACCTCGAGTTTGGGTTGCCATGCGTGATGCACTTTCTTCAGTCCGGTCTTCGGTCGCGCGCAAAAACCGTCGTCCGCGGATCTGACGCAAGAGAAATGAAACCTCTCAGAGGAAAACGGAAAAGCTTTTTGAAGGCACGTTCCTTTTTTTTTTATCCGGTCTGTCCGTTTCCTTTTGAGCGAGACAGCTCATTATCCAATCCGCCTCGGCCGGAAATAATTCCTCCCTCAGTACTGTGCATTGTGCCGCGCAAGAATGCGCCCATTCAAAGAAGAATGTTTGATGTTTCATTATTATTATTATTATTTTTCTTCTTTTTGTTGCATTTTTTGCACGTTTCGGGTTATTCGTTGATCTAATGGGAGCGCTCTGGATGGTATAAAAGTCATTTATGTCAAGTGCTGTCAGTCAGTTTCAGTGAGCTCACAGTATTTGTAGCGCCATATAGGTGGGCTGTCAGATCTTTTATCAAGATTTCTAAAGTCGCGTGTAAAACATTGTAAAATACATATTTATACTGTCAGTGTAAACATGGAAGAGATTGTCACAGATTGGATGTGTGAATGGCGCATTGTTGTTTGCCATTTTGTTGTATTAATAGCCACTGAAACTGAGTTTACAACTTGATGCTCCATTTCATGCCATTATGGAACATATTCTTAGACATCTTTTTTGTAATGCAAGGGATTGTGGATCGATACCAAAGCCTGGCGTATTTTTGCTTTTTAGAAACCGTTTAATGAGGAAAATGTCACTGTAAAAAGAAAAGCATTGATATGTATTTAAATATGGACTTGAAACCTGGCCTGACTGTCTACGGGACTGGAGCAAGGATTTCTACTGAAGAGTGATTGGTCATCTTCAGGATGATGTCACAAGCAATCGAAGTTTGTGACTCTTGAAGTTTGCCATGGCGACAGTCCCACCAGCTGCTATTGTCCATGTGGTGTTACGACAGACTTCTGTGAAATGCTTTTCAACCTGGAACCCGCAATCCATTTCAGTCGAACTCACGAATTTAAGTTAACTAAATGAATGCCAAATATGTTTTTCCCATTTGATAGGGAAAATTGTTCTTTGGAAAAACCTCCTGCTTTTTAAACCACTGTACTGTAAAAAAAAATATTTTTGTAATTATTTTTCCAAAAATACTCCAAAAAACACATAGAACCAAACTTACATTGTTTGTTACAGTCTTTAAACTCAATTTGTTCATTGTGAACACGGCTGTCGACAGAGAAATGATCACATGTACCTGATGTTGAGAATCTTAATGGTGGGGTAGAGTGCTTTTCTTCTTTGAATGTCCCATAATTGTAAGGTGCCAGAACAATATGTGTTTTTATCAAGGCTTTATTTTAAAATTCTACATCTTCGAGTGCTTTTTTTTTTTTAATTGCAAAGTTGATAAACATTTATACTTTGTAATAACAACAATGTGTATTTGTTTGTGTACACCCTTGACTACTGCATTGTGTCTGTGAATTGACTTGGCGTAGCTGAATATTCTATATATAAAAAATAAGTTCCTAAAACATTGAATCAACACATTCAGCCTTTTACCTGCCAAAAAGTGTCTGCGGCAGAACATAAGAAGAAACTTTGTTGATGACAACTGAAAAGACTGAGCTGATTTTACTTATAAACCAGTTATCCGAAGTATGACCACAAGATGGCGATGTGGGACTATTGGTTTGTGCGTGTGCGCGCGTTTGTGTGCGTGTGTGTTACTAAAGACCAGTCATTGTTGCAATAGTATTGTGTTATTCCCAGCATTAACACTGACATTCAGCAATACTATAAATTGATTCCCCCCCACACACAGACACACACACACACACACACACACACACACTTACATATTGCGTATCACAGCAAATCCCCTTCTACATACACTATATTGCCAAAAGTATTCACTCAGCTATCCAAATCATAGAATTCTGGTGTTCCAATCTCTTCCATGGCCACAGGTGTATAAAATCAAGCACCTAGGCATGCAGACTATTTCTACAAACATTTGTGAAAGACTGGGTCGCTCTCAGGAGCTCAGTGAATTCCAGCGTGGTACTGTGATCGGATGCCACCTGTGCAATAAGTCCAGTCGTGAAATTTCCTCACTACTAAATATTCCACAATCAACTGTTTGTGGTACTGTAACAAAGTGGAAGCGATTGGGAACGACAGCAACTCAGCCATAAAGTGGTAGGCCAGGAGTCCTGACCTCAACCCGATAGAACACCTTTGGGATGAATTAGAGCGGAGACTGTGAGCCAGGCCTTCTCGTCCAACATCAGTGTCTGACCTCACAAATGCACTTCTGGAAGAATGGTCAAAAATTCCCATAAACACACTCCTAAACCTTGAGGAAAGCCTTCCTAGAACAGTTGAAGCTGTTATAGCTGCAAAGGGTGGGCCGACATCATATTAAATCCTATGGTTTAAGAATGGGATGTCACTCACATTCATATGCATGTGAAGGCAGACGAGTGAATACTTTTGGCAATATAGTGTATCTGCTATCCATACCACCACAACATCCATCTGCAGATATCCCTTTTTTGTGTTGTCTTTTTTGCAACGTTGTGTGGCTCACACCTCATTTGACATTTACAACTTAGTCATTTGGCAAACGCTTTTAATCCAAAGTGATTTACATCGGTGCATAGGTTCTTCCACAGGTTAAAAGCATCGAATCCATAACTAGTAAAACACGCATTAAGAGCTGTTCTAAACAAAAATACAACAGTCATTGTGAGTGCAATTTTCTTTAATAAGGGTTAGGGTTAGACAAGAGGGATATCGGAAGGGTGGAGGACTAAGGTAGAGTATGAAAAGGTGTGTTTTTAGTCTGCGTTGAAATATGGGGAGGGATTCTGCTGTCCTGGCAGTGGTAGGCAAGACATTCCACCACTGAGGAACCAGAACGGAAAACGGGCGTGAACGTGCAGCTCGACTGCCAGCTGCTCGTTGGGAACATTCTTAATTTAACTCTTATGTTAAAGAGTATGTTTAGTTTTTTTAAACTTCGAGAACTAGAAAGTCTAAAACTCAATTTATTTCAATGACCAGTAGTGATAGTTACATCTGCATTAGAATGTTAAATTAACAATATTGTAATCACATGAGATTAGATCTTCTCACCTACGAATGCGTGCCGCGCATTCTGGTACAAAATGGCTGCCCAGGGGAGAGTTTTGGTGACACGAGTTCTTCAACTTCCCCTTCACTGTAAAGCATATTGAGGTTCGATGAAATGGGGTGCGCACTAGTTAATCATTCATTTATTTGGTTTCTTGCTGCAGTGACTCTAGGCCGATGCACAATCGCAATTTATTTGACATAATGGAAGGGGTAGAAACGACAGGCTCAACACATATGACTAAGTTTCTGAACGTGACATTCAGTATCGTGTCAAATATAATGAACAATTCTGAATAAATCTGTGTTTTTATGTCAGATCATTAGCCGTATGGGGGAATTTCTGGCCACTCTTATCTTCGTAGCAAAAGATACCCAATTTCTGGAATAATCTTTAGAGTCCAGAGGGAGAACCCAGCTGTGTGAATGGTGCATAGTTTCTTCCAGTTCCTATAATTGATCTTTGCTTACGTTATTCCAACCACCTGTGAGCTGAAAATGAATTATATTTGGCAGGACATGGTGAAGACCGCCTCAATGACCCAAAAAGCCGTTTTCCGCATTGGATATTGGTTCCGCGAACTGGAATGGTGTAGTGTCCCATGTAGCGGGACATTTGAAACACGATTCATTCTAATCCATTTGTATTTCTACCACAAAATGTTATTTTAATGCTAGCTCAAAAGAGAACATGCCTATGCACGTTACATTCAAGCAACATCACGAGAGGCCACGCGGATCGAAATGTGAAGCCATCGGGAATTTAACCTGTTCCCTTTGCTCAATTTAAGGATATATTCGGTACTAGTTTCATCTGAAGGTGTTGCTGCGCACGGAGACAGCAGCCTCAATACACTTGGTAAATAAAAGTAGGAAAACACTCCCCCGCGTAGCCTACACAGGTGGTTAAAGCAACACTGTATTGGGAACTATCATTTCGTTTTTCTGTTTGCATTCTCAGTTAAAATGCCGAGGAAAATTTTTGTGAGATTTTACCTGGATGTCAATCGATCGTTAGCTTCAATATGCAACGCTTACGAATAAAATTCAGAGGACGTGGAGATGTATAATTTATAATGGAAGCATGTTGCATGTAGCTAAAATGTTAACAACTGACAGCTTTATAATGTTAGAAGCTCAAGCTATACGGGTGTGTATCCAGCGCACACTGAATTCCGCGCAGTTTTGCGCTGCAGAAACCAGCCCTTTCAGTACGGTAAACAGTAGGGTTTTATTGAGGGTAGCACGAACACGAATGAGCCATAAACCTGCATAGTTATATTGTCAAGGTAGTGCTCTAAAATATAGACTGCACTGCAGTGGGATGTGGTGGGCTAGAATTACCTTAAATTAGTTCAGTCACAATTTCAATTTAATCAGACCAGGTGCTGCCTTACATACAATTAGCACTCGGTGTTGCCTAATTTATATGACAAATTTTCAATTTTTGTGAAAGGTTGACTAATTTTCTCTCTCGCTCGTGTTTCACGTTACACAGGCCATTATTTTCTAACAGACTACCGATTGCTGTTCCTTGAGAATCGCTGGGTTTGCTACCTTTCCTTCCGACTGAACAGTCAGTCAGCCCTGTTTGCAGCTGAATGCTGGATTAACAGGTATAGCCACTGTGCCCTAGTGAAAATTATTTCACAGGAATCGCTTTAGTATCCAGTTATCTTGATGGATTATACGCGAAAGAAAATGTATGCGGTCCTGATGCAAATTGTAGGTAAAGATAAAGACGCTGAAATGATTATTTGTTTAGCTGAGTGATTCCGCCTTATGACCTGTTTTGGCTGATAGCAGAGCATTGCTTCGTACAATAGGCTATAGATGAAACCACTCATGCTTCACGAACCGAATTTGTAGGCCTATTCGCAGAGGAATTGGCATTAGAAGCACAGTAGCCATACGGCATGCATTGGACAATGTGCATCAGTTGGATAAAAGCGTTGACAGATGTGGGTGCCGCACTTTTGATGCCAATTGCACTTTGAAACGCCGAACATATTGTCACGACCAAAAACTTTTCAGATCCGTGCCTACGCAGCTACCACCTCGGCGTAGAAGCGCCAGCTTCGCCGAGCTCCGCCGAGCTCGGCCCAACGGTTCTCCCCAACGAAAATAAAATACTGAAGACAGAAGCGAGTCGCCCACGTCTTCTCAGTAAGGTGTATTCTTTTTTTAAATAACGAGAGAGAGAGAGAGAGAGAGAATATTAGCCTTAGTCCGTTTGTTATTGACAGCCGTGAAGACTATAGATTAACCTTGAAGAATCCAGGAGATTCTATGAATCTCTATGGTATGGGAGGCACTGCAGTGTAGGCGAATAAGTAGAGCACCAGGCCTGTAACTCAAAGGTTGTGGGTTTGATTCCCAGTTCGGTAGCAACGTAGGCCTACTCTTATTGCTTCAGCGAAGCATCCACCTTTAGAAATGGGTTGTATGTAAACGTATTAGTTGCACTAGCAGAGTGCTGTTAAAAGCTAAAACATGTCAATGTAAAACGAAATTAAATGGTCTGCTCAGTGGCTCATAGTGGAAACATCTTCCCAATGCAAATTAATGTTCTTTCCAATTTGCAAGGTTTAAATTCGAAGAAATCATATCAGGGAGAATTCTGGCAGAAAATTAAAAATGAAGTGTATTGCTTCATGCCCAAATAAGTAGGCTAAGTGCAGCATCTTTCATGTGACAAATCCTGAGCTTTGGTCCAGATAGGAAGCATGTAATTTGTGCTGGCTAAAACTAACTGTCCTTCTGATGAAGGGTCTCTCTCGCTCCTGCCTACTGATCAAGAACACATCAAACACAATAGGTGTAGTTCTGCTGCCGTCTTGGTTCCGTTCTTTCCCTCGGTATCGCACGTGGCTGCGGCTGTCCACATAACCGCGTTAATATTTCATCCAGTCCCCGGGGGTCCGCCTCGCTCATTTGCATAACATTAAAAGAATATTAAAACATATGCTGTGAAATATAGATACGGGATAAAAGACACATCCTTCCTCACTGCATGACAAGCTCTGAGAGTGTGTGTGTGTGTGTGTGTGTGTGTGCGCGTGCGTGCGCGCGCGCGCGTGTGTGTGTGTGCGTTGCGCAGGCGTGCGATAGCTTTCAAATACACAACACTTCTTTCCCCCCCTTCATGCTTTTCTTCAATCCCTAGGCCTTTGGTGAACAAATAGCAATTAATTGGAGACTGCCAACAACAAAGCAACATGTTGCGTGCAAACTACAGTGTAGGCGGTCGTGGTAACCAGGCTACGCACAGTTACAGAGATTTTACCCTCACAAAGGCCTAAACTCAAGTACAAAGAGTGAAATTCCAGCAGCTAGTTTTTGTTCTGTTTTAGTTTTAATTTAGTTCTTCATTTTTGGCTCTGTAGCTGCACTAAATAAGCCCAGTGAGTGGATTCTGAGTTAGAATGGCACCCCAGATACAAACCATTTTTGGATAATTAGGAAAAATTTTAAAGTTAAGCTATTAAGACCGTTGTTATAATGAGGACCTTGACCCAAAGAGGGACTGGCACAAGTTTGGGCAGGGTTGCAGAGAGATGACATCATCCTTTTTATCCCGTCCAATAAGCACGCTTCATAAGAAGCTTTTGTTAGACCAGCATCCTTTTATCTTCACCGCACTTTCACTCAAAGGATTTTTTAATTCTGCTCTAAAAAAAGATAAAAAGCATGCTTTCATGCTTTTATACTATTTAAATTAGAAAGCTACATGTCCATATATTTTTCATATGAACTTCATATGAATATTTTTTAATGAAAAATATTTCTCCCTTTAAAGGAACTGTTTAGCTGTCTATGTGAGGATGGCAAATAGCAGGTTCCAACTATAGAATACTAATGATAGAAAAATAACACAAACTCCTTATGGCTGTGGGAGCTCCCAGGAGGTGTGTGTGTGTGCGCATGTATGTGTGTGTGTGTGGGCATGTTGCTGTGCACGTGTGTGTGCGCATGTGTGGGTATGTTGCCATGCACACGTGTGTGTTTACCAATGTATGCGTGTGTGCAGGCATGTTGCACATGTATGTATGTATGTGTGTGTGTGTGTGTGTGTGTGTGTGTGTGAGAGAGTTTATGTATGTGTGTGTGTGCGCACCCCACGGTCTGGTAACAAGTCAGTTTCAGAAGGGAGTGAATACTTGGCTGTGCTCCTACAGATTTCTAGCAGAGGTTCCAGGGATACGCACGGCTGGGGAACAACACAGGGCTTTCTGAGACTTCAGAGGAGTGACCCATACCATCGTGAGTGCCCCTGTTCGGCTGTGCGATTCGCCTGATGTCATCTGCACCTGTACGCATTTCTGAAACATAGCGGCTCTTCACGGCGGCATAAGCTTGGCTCACTGCCGCTCCTCTCTCTCTCTCTCTCTCTCCCTCTCTCTCCCTCTCTCTCCCTCTCTCCCTCTCTCTCCCTCTCTATCTCTCTATCTCTCTCTCTCTCTCTCCCTCTCTCTCTCTCTCTCTCTCTCTCTCCATCTCTCCATGCCGCAGGTGCTCGCTCGCCCTGCGGGGGAGGAGAGGAGTCGCCCGTAAAGGAATCGTGGGCCGTCGTGAATTTACAGGCTTAACCTCAGAGGTGGATCGATGAAGGGTGACCGCCCCTACTTCAGAGGGAGAAAAATCAACGTTTAATTGCGCCCGACCTTCATCTCATTTTGCTCTGATGTTCCTCTGAATCCCTCCAGGTGTGTGCAGTGCGGAACCTGCCATACCCAGTTAGGGGGGTCCCAGTGTGGTGCGTGAGAGGGGGGATTTTGGGGCTCTGCCGTGCCTCCCCCGTTGGATGAATAATTGGCTTCTCAGGATTCAGCCCACACGAAGGTGACAGGAGGGGGGCGATAAACAACAGGAGAGGCAGGGGCTTGGTGCTCTCCAGGTGACCCTCTATAGGCACCAGGGGTGGGCCGGATTAGATGGGTTTCTGTGAGCGGGTTTACGGATAGACCATGTGACCATTCCCAATGGAAATCTCTCCTCTGTTCGCAGAAGGAATGTAGCAATGTAACAAGGGAGGGAGAGAGAGAAGGAGATTGATACAGAGTAATAGAAAGAAAGAGATAGTCAGAGAGCTTGAAACAGGGAAGAAGAGACAGATTGATACAGGATAAATCTTCAGTTACTATTCACATTTATACTGAGCGACGCCATCTTGGCCATTTTCTGCAAGGCCTTTTCTTGGGTTCTTCCCATTGAAATCTGTGTGCAGTTTCTATGGTAACCGGGTGCCTCCACACACTGGCGTGACAAGGATGGAGCATCTGAAAAACCCCTTGATGTCAGAGTTCCAAGCCCTCAGACACAGACCAGTTCGAGGGGCTTCTGAACCAAAGCACGTCTGTCAGGCTCTTAGGCCCCAGAGCTGCTGCCTAGCACACGACTTCTGGGGCCCCACAAAGGCTTTCCGCCATATTGCCCTGAAACACCCTGCCAGCTCCAGTGATAGAAATATATTTGCACAATAAAAGGAAAAACAAATACAACTTTCCTATTACCCAGCTTCAGATTTCTGATTTTGGAGATACAGGTATGTCATTTTTGTGATTTGTGTCATGGTCATCATCGTTAGACTCACGTCAGGTCTGTTCTGACAACTTTTTACTCCTTTTTTAATTTTTTTTGTTTGGGATTTAATTGATCCCTTCAAAGGGTCAAGTGCTGTGTAGCGAGAACAGCCAGCTGACCCTGTGACTCTCAGGACAGGCAGCAGACCTCTGTCATAGACACTGCAGGTATCTGTTTGTCCGGAGGATTCGCTACCGACCCATGAGCAGGGACTACCCTGCCTACTAAAGCCCCTCCCTCTCCGGGCACTGTGGCCAATTATGCAGCAACATGTGGGGCTTGACCAATCAGCACAGGCAGGATTTGGTCAGTTAATCTTACCTGACTTTCCGATGTTTGCTGAAATGCTACGCGACTGCCTCACAACATGAATTACGCAGAGAGCACTGAAAGAGTTTACACTGTCCCTGCCTAATAATTTCAATAAATACCCAGAAAATGTCTGATCCTCTGGTAAAGGAGAGTGTTGTTTATTCAAATTCAAAAGTGATTTGAATAAGTGTTTGTTCAGGTGCACTTTCAGAATGCAGTACAGGTATTTTTTTATTTTTTTTATTTTTTCTTCCCATCTTCGTTTTGAACTCTTCATTTGACAGTTTCCATCGGTGGAGGAAAAAGCGGGTATAAAGCACAATGTAATTATCTTTTCATCTGCGTTTTAATTTGAGCGGGTGCTGGAAAATGGCGTTTCTGCACCACGTTTCATGTACATGTACTTCTCTGAAATTGCGTTTGGCCGAGAGGCATGAGAGCCCATAACTCAGGTCCTAATTACTGCTTAATTTCACTCAAGATGTATTTGCCTTTCTCTCCATTGCTTGGATTTTCTCTGAGGAATTCATTCCCTTGGCTACTCCATAATAGCATGGCTACTCCATGCTCCCCGCCCACATCTTTTAATCTTACGTAGGATTATGAAATTGGTCAATAACCATGGTCGTTATGGCATGACGAGGGTATGTTTATAGTTAAGACTAGTTAGTTTATAGTATGTTTATTCCTGTATTACACACACAATCTGTGGTTTATTTAAACTTAT
The DNA here is from genome assembly GCF_963514075.1 of Conger conger. Classification (NCBI taxonomy): domain Eukaryota; kingdom Metazoa; phylum Chordata; class Actinopteri; order Anguilliformes; family Congridae; genus Conger; species Conger conger. Next base: position 14,619,740 of record NC_083770.1, on the reverse strand, counting down.
ACACTCTGTGAGCCCTTTATTAGGTATTAGACTCATTTTTTAGATTTCTACTGCTGTAGCCTGTCCACTTAGAATTGGCTGATAATAGATAATCTAATGAATAAAGTAAAAATGTTCCTAATAAAGTGCTCAGTGAGTGTACGTTCTTGAGATTCCATTTGTTACCAGTTAATTTTGGTTTATATTTAATCAATTATTGAGAGAAGATGATGAACTGGGTGTGTTCAGGATGACTGCACAAGTTAATGAAGGTTGTGCTTTCATTGCCTCTGTTCTTTTTTCATGATAAATTTGAACTGACGGGTGCGGCCGACCAACATCAACAAACCCCCCCCCCCCGCTACACTTTCTCTATCCTCTCAATTAGCGCCGATTTAAAAATAACCCCACCCAAACGTGGTAAATATAGAAGAGGTGGTGGTATTTTTGAATAGGAGGGCTTCATTGTGAATAATTAAGTAGGGCCAGCAGCCAGGCGGGGGGGTGTTTCCATGGTGCGGCCAGCCCCCTGCTTGACGGGTTCACAGTGGGGTAATGTACACCTGGGCTCCAGTTAATGTCAGAGGCTCCGCGAAAAACCCAGGAACTGCTCGTGCAAGGAGCACAGAGCGTCAGAAGGGGCGTTATCTCATGGACACCATTACGTGTGTGCGCGCGTGCGTACGTGCGTGTGTGCATGTGTGCGTGTACGCATGCTTCCCGGAGCTTTCAATATTCCAAGCCAGAGAGAAGCATGGATTTAGTCACCATCTTGAATTCAGAGTTCAAGAAACATCTGTATGACCTGAAATGCATGCACATACGCATGTAGTCCTCTGGGAAATGTAGTTCCAGTGCACATACAAAATTACAGTCTTTTGCTGTGACAACACCTGGGTGCAGGCTTGTCTTTTTTTTTGCAATGTGTGGGTGGATTAACCAAAGGCTGTTACCACCCCATAACCGGTGAAGCTATTGTAGTCTGCCAGTCAACTGAACCAGTATTTGAACCAATTAAATACTTTTATATTATTTTGCCCATCATATTAATAAACGCTTCACCTGTTTTTGTGTTTTCAAAGGGCTTGAGCTTTATGCGAAACAGTGTGCTTGTGTGTGTATGTGTACTTGCGTCTGTGTTTGTGAGAGAGAGGCGTATGTATATGTGTGTTGTTGATACTGTTCCTTATTTTCACGCATTCCAGTAATTTCACAGTAACCTGCACACATCCTTCAAAGCAGCACATGGTGTGTGTAGGCAGTAACCATGCTATTCCAATCAGCATCAATTTCTTCAAGTGTCTAAGGTCAGATGTTACAGGGAGTCGTATGTACATTTCATCCGCTAAGCTGGCTTGAATAAATATTCAGAGCTTTTTTTTCTCTTTTCTTTTTTACTGATGAAGGTTGTCATAGTTACGCAGAGCACAACTTAGGGAGAACTTACATTTCTGGTATCTGGTTGCTTCATTATTCAAGTAAAAAAAAAAAAAAAACATTTAAAGAATGTTTGTCGCAGTTTACATCTTTAAAGCCTTTGCGCTGAGCTTCAGATGAACTGCCAAGATGGTTCCCCAGAAACAGAGTTATGCATAACCGAACGTGGGAAAAAAAAGGTTAGTAATTTAGTAAACATTGGCAGATGCCTGTTCCTTAAACCCAATTCGATTTTTCAGGAGGAGTAAAGGCATGAGATACTATACATACTAGACACTGCAGAGGCACGTGAAAAGTTACACCAAGCTACTAGGATGACCACATAGCCTGACCACATAACCTGACCACATAGCCTGACCACATAACCTGACCACCTAGCCTGACCACCTAGCCTGACCACATAACCTGGCCACATAGCCTGGCCACATAACCTGAGATGTCCATTTGTATTACATGAGTATTGAGATGGCCATTAACATTATTATTATTATTTTATTTTTTTACAGATGCTCCTGTTCCATCTCAGGGAGCTTCAGATGATGGTTCTTCTGTTGTTTCCATCTACAGGTAGGTCAGTAATGATTCACATGTCTGAGAGAAATTTGATTTCATTAGCCACAGTGGTGAGTAGCAGGACCCATAGAGAGCAGTAACAGGTCAAGTGAAACAATGTAAGGGTTAGAACTGAAAGGTGGAACATATCACAGTTTGCATGCTGTGCTTCCAGGCATCAGCTCTAGCAACAGGGGTCGCCAGTGAGACCTTGGGCCAGTTGTGCATTGCTGTGCTAGAGCCAGTTCTACATTGCTGTGCTAGAGCCAGTTCTACATTGCTGTGCTAGAGCCAGTTGTGCATTGCTGTGGTGGGTATTTGGGCCAAAGAAGCATCACAACCGAGCCTTAGCAACATGGGCCACCCTTCAGGCCTGAGTGTACATGACTTTAAACCAGCACATCGAGGGCGGATGTGCTTAAACACAATGCTGGCGGCCACTGTCAGGTGAAGGGCTTTCTCTGATCATCTCACAGCAAAAGGCTTGACTTTAAGGACTACCTTAATGTGGTCAAATTTTCTGTCACTTCATGGACTTAAGAGCTTCAAGAAACACCAGTTTTTATGTAAGATTTTAAAAAGAACTAACATTTCCAACATTTCTTCTCATATAGGCAATGTTGGTGGATAAGCTACAGAGAGCAAGAGTGAGAGTTAAAGAGAAAGAATGAGAGAGTGAAAGTTAAAGAGAGAGAAAGAGTGTGAGTTAGGGAAAGAGGAGGGGAGAAAAAGGGGACATCTGAGGACAGATGATTTGTAAGGTTAGCAGGGCACAAATATTTCAATCCAATTTTAAATGACGTGAAGAACTTTAATTTTGAACGAGTGTGTCTGTCTACTCAGCAAAACTTGGGCTTGTTAAATAAAATAGATGTTTCTTGACTCCACATTTTGGAATAGTGGATCGCAGTTACTTGTGAACTGAGCCTTTTTACTTCTTCCACCGCTTCTGCTCTTTGGTAACGAGGGACTTTGAATATACAAATGAAATCGCAAAAATACCATGTTTATTGAAAAAGGAGTCATTATTCTATGAACCAACACACCGTCTCTGCTGATATTTGACGCACTGCTCGAAGAACGCCTTCCTCTGGGACCTGGAACAGGGTATGAAATGATAGCAATGTCAATTACGACAGTTGGCGGGAGCACAGGCACTTTCCATGCGGCTTTATTAAAAATGTATGTGGTGCGCGCAATTATCCTGCACAGAGATTGTTCATGTTTATGCAGAGCAGAGTGAGAGCCAGTGATGGAACCATGTCTTAGGGTGGTGTAGGAGGGGGAAGTGGGTAGGATGGGAACGTGTAACCGCACAGTAGTGCCCACAGTTATACCAGGAGGCCCTGAGAGCCTCCACATGATTAGAGACACCTGCTACCCCACACAGAGTATGTAAATCGTGCTGGCTGTTTGTGTCGGATTGCGCCGGGCCTGGGTGATTGAGTGCGGTTGATGGAGTGTTTGTGGGGGGGGTCCGCCGGTTTGAAGTGGTCTTCCCTCCCCCGGCCGTAATCAGGTGTGAGTCGGGCGGTCCTTATCTCGGGCCCCGCTGATGAGTTATGGATTTTTCCGGAGCTGCGACACGGCGAGGATGGGGTCGGGCGTCAGTCATGCGAGTGGCTGGTCGCGGGATGAGCGACACGCTGTCGTTCTCTCCGCCTTTTTATCGCATTCCCATCAGGCCGAGCGTCTGGGGCCTGGTCTAAGTTGTTAGACCGATCCCGCCGCTGTCTCATCTGCAGACTTTCTGCGACTCTCTCCAAACACACTCTCCCACACACGGTGTCTCTACCACACACGGTGTCTCTACCACACACAGTGTCTCTCCAAACACACAATGTCTCTCCAAACACACAATGTCTCTTTCACAGTGTCTTTTTTCCACACACTGTCTCTCCCACACACGGTGTCTCTCCCACACACGGTGTCTCTCCCACACACGGTGTTTCTACCACACACTGTGTCTCTCCCACACACGGTGTCTCTCCCACACACGGTGTCTCTCCCACACACGGTGTTTCTACCACACACTGTGTCTCTACCACACACTGTGTCTCTCCCACACTGTGTCTCTCCCACACTGTGTCTCTACCACACACGGTGTCTCTACCACACACGGTGTCTCTACCACACACGGTGTCTCTACCACACACTGTGTCTCTACCACACACTGTGTCTCTCCCACACTGTGTCTCTACCACACACGGTGTCTCTACCACACACTGTGACTCTACCACACACGGTGTCTCTACCACACTGTGTCTCTCCCACACACTGTCTTCTTTTTAAAACACATAATGACCATTATGTGTGATGGAAATGGGTCTGTCAGGAGTATAGCCAGGGGACTATTGTGTGTCTCTATGTGTGTATGTCTCTTTTTCATCCTCTGTTATTCACTCCATAAATCATCTCCCTCTGCTTTCTTCCCTTGTTGGCATTTTGTCTCTCTCTCTCTCTCTCTCTCTCACTCTTTTTGCTTTGTCTTTGTCTTTCTGCTTTCTGTAGCTCGTCCCAGCAGCTCATGAGCACTCACACAAAGCAAAATGTTTCTGCCAACCGTCTGGCAGTCTAATCTGGCTTATAACAGTGGCAGATTTTGCCAAGGTTATATCTTCATTTCTAATTCATTTGTTTTTTTTCCAGTGTTAACAGACTACTAAGAAACCTTGATGAACAATATACTCTATATCATGTATTTCTCTGTGTCTCTGTGACTGAATTGCGGGTGTTGCACTTAGTCTGTCTGTCTTTATCTACATATCTATCTATCTATCTATCGATCTAATACTTTATTGACTGAATAACTTGGGCAGCATTGCCAAAGTATGCTGAACCCTCGCTCCCTCTCTCTCCCTCTCTCTCTGTCCTCTCTCTATCCTTCTCTCTCTCTCTCCCTCCCTCTATCTGTCTTTCTCTCTCTGTCCTTCTCTCTCTCCCTCTCTCATTCTCTGTCCTTCTCTCTCACTCCAGAGTGCACACTACAGGCCTTTTCTACACTCCCAACCCATCCTCTCCTCAACACCATTCATCTTTCTTTAAGGACAATTAACACATCTAAAGGCCCTGACACACAGATGACACAGATGGGCAATGCTGCCCCCAGATTTAACTAATATTTGTCCAGTAACTTCAAGCCCACGATTTTGCCCTCACTGATTTTTGTTCCACGATTTCCTTCATCCTTTTTGCAGACAGTACTGCCGATTTATATTGCCTACAAACATTGTCTTTGTATCAGTCAGTATTTGGGTCAAGCAGGGTATGTAGTGTTTGTCTGGGGAAATGGTTAAGGTCAGATTCAGAGAACTGTTTTTTAAGAGGTTTCCAGACCTAACGGCTGCAATACCTACTAGAGAAATTTGCCCATAGAACAGTTCTTCGCTTCTGCACACGTGCCTTGGCTTCAAAGCTGATTGGCCCCAGCAGCAGTACCTGGAGGTTGCCTTCTGAGCCTGTTGCCTGGCTCCCAGCACTGACCTGTGCCCCAAACGAGAGAGCTCGCCGCCCGCGTTCATTTGCCTTTGCGTTCCCCAGGAGAGACAGGCGCGCAGCGGGAACTCAGACCCGAGACTCAAGTTCAATTATATATTTCATATCTCATTTCCGCTTCACGCGCGGCTGGGCCGTTCCTCCTGGACGTGCCACTAATTGCCCGAGCGACATCCTCCCCGCTCTGTCCCGCTCCATTACCGCACCCGCTAACCGCACACCTTCCCACGCTGACAGCCAACCCACTCGCCGGCCAATCCCCCCCCACTCCGTCTCTGGAGTGACAGCTCTGACATCCAATCAGAGTGGGGGTGGGCGACGCTGTCTCGAAAGACTTCACTCACTGCAGGGGATGAAGAGTCACGCAAACATCATATTTCTCCAGCGCTGCTATGCTGTTGCTGAAGAAAGGGAACAAAAATCTATATTAATGACTTGAACCTGGCTTAGGCAACCATCTCTCGCTTTTCTTTTTTTTTTGCTCGACTGCTCACACATCATCACAGTCGGGTTATTAGTCACAAGTCTGCGTGTTTGTGTCTGAGAGGAGAGGAGGCCACCTATCCCAGGAGGCAGTGGGGGGGAAAAGCGTGTGCTGACCCCTGACCCCTCCGCCCCATCAATCAGAACCTTCTGAAACCGAACTGCGCCCCCAATATTCCCCCCAGGGGGCCAGACTTCCCCCTCAAAACTCTCCTTTCTCTCTCAAAGGTAAAACTGGCTGCCGCCATATTGCGGTTATTGCAGTTATTGGTGCAGTTATTATTGCATTTTAATGACTTATGCACAGCTATAATCATGTTATTAATCAAATCCTACCACACTCTGTTAATTTGTGTATAATTGGATGCTAATTGCATCGCTGTCATGTAACATGTTATTTATTCTCTTGCTTTATAAGTGCGCGACTGTTTAACCCCCCTCTCTGTGTGATAGGTAATTAGCTTTTTCTGCTTTTCCACTTATTAATTATAAAAAAAAGAGCTTTTGGGGATTGCCAGCTGGCTTCTTTCCTGTTTTTCGGCGCGCTTGGGTTTGGATCATGTTTCCGTCGAGCGGATTTCTCATCTGCGCTGTCTTTTACAGCACGCTGAATAAGGAAGTCTAAATGTTAAACAGCACGTCGGCTCATTTTAATATCACTGTGCGTAAAGGCGTGAAACTAGACTCCAGACGAGCCAACGCTGTAGAGAGCTAAACTTACTGTTTTTTTATTGGACCGTTTTTTTACAAGTTACAGAATGGCAACAGCCAGAGGTCTATTCATCCATCCATTATCCATCCTTCTTATTCCTCAGAGCTGCAGGGGGCTGGTACCTATCCCAGCATGCACCGGACAAGCAAGAGATTTAAAGCTTTCAAATATGCTGTGTATTATGGCCTGGCAAAGTGGGTTTATTAATTTGAGACTGACCTGGGTGAAATAGATCATTGTTTTGGATTAAAGTACCTTTCTGAGCTTGATTGGTTCAATTGCACCAGGCAAGATCAATGAAGAGGACCAGAAGGTAGACCTTTTGTTACTATTTTATTGGTAATACACCAGACAAGCTCAGTAAAGTGTAGAAGAGAATTTGAATCCAAAACAATTCGGTATTTGACCCAGGTCTGATTAAAGCATGGATACTGATTAGAGAGGAAGAATGATAACCTGCAGTACAGATTTGAGCGTCTCTGATTTAGAGTTTGCGGGTTCAAACCCTGGGGGGTGCACTGCCATCATACGACTGGGCAGGATCCTTTAACCCGAATTGTTTCTGGAAATATCAAGCTGTCTAAATGAATAGTATCTATATAAAATAAACTGAGCAGCTAGCTGTGAATCAGCAAATATATGCAGTGCAGCTTTCTGAAGCTTGTTGATGAAAGTCTCTGTGAAAACCGTCTTCTGTTAAGGGTAAAAAAAATGGATTTTTGGATTATATTTGAGCTCTTCCCTGCTGGCAGAGGGTGTTGACTGGCTCTCCTCTGTCTCCCGGACTCACACTCTCTCCTGGTAGATATTAAGACGAGAGAAATCCAAGCGCTAAGCCATGTTCTGCTTCTGTCCACAGAAGACTTACAGGCCCTGAGAACACCGGGGATTGTGGGAGGAGGGAGGAAGTCAGCGATACAGGAGGAAAGAGAGGCGGTTGGAGAGAGGGGGGAGAAGGACAAGATGGGGAGAGGGATGGAGAAAGAGGGGGAAGGTAGCAATAGACCAGGGGTGCGCAACAAGGGCCGATCCGTTTCAGTGCCGATTTTGTGCCAACTTCTGCTCTTAATTATTTAATTGACTCAATCATATCTTACCTGACATGTGTCTGAGTGCTGAGCTGCAGACTGCAAGTGTATCCTAATGTGCTCAAGTACAGGCATGAACCAGGGTCATTTATAGAGCTGTCAGGCAATTGGTTGGAACAAAAACCAGTACGCAGACCGGCCTTCCAGGACCGGAGTTGTGCACCCTTTGCAATAGACAGATGAAACATGGGAAGAGAGAGAACGAGGTTGAGAATTGAGAAAAAGAGGGGGAAGAAAAAGAGCCTGTCAGTAAGAACAGAGGAGAAAGGGATGGATTAATAGGAGAAGTAGAGAGATGGAACGAGAGGATAAGAGTAAGAGAAAGGGAAAGGGAAGATAGACGGATAGAGGGCCCGTGAAGAGGCAGAAGCAGACAGGATGCAGAAAGGAGAGAAAGGTGGAGAGTGAAAGACAGACGGGGAGAGAAGGAGAGGGAGAGAGGGAGAGAGAGAGAGAGCGAGAGAGAGCGAGAGAGAAATAGAGAGAGAGGGAGAAAGAGAGGGATAGAGAGACAGACAGTGGGAGAGTGAGAGAGAGAGACAGACAGTGAGAGAGAGACAGGGAGAGAGCGAGGGAGAGGGATAGAGGGAGAGGGAGAGAGAGATTATTGTCATGCCACGGTATCCAGAGGCCGCAGCACACCCCTGGCCTGACGTCACCGGGGCGACGGGTGACTCCAGCATCCCAGCGCTCAGGCGGCCGCTCCCTCGTCATTTATTCATGGAGGAGAGGATGCTACATTAGCGCTCATTAGCCTCCGACTGTTTGCTTTATTTTATTTGACATCATTAGCCCCCAATTGGGGTGGGTGCTGGGAGCTGGGTGCTGGGGGTGATGGGAAGGGTGGGGGTGGGGGGGGGCACGGTCTCACCTAGCAACCTAGCACCTAGGAGGGGCTCAGCCACATATTCTAATGCCACAGATACCATCCCTCTGTTCCCCCCGCTCAACTAGTTAGCGAATAAGCTGGCTGCTTTTTGGTTTAGACGTGTCTCCCCCCAGTCACTGCCTGTCTCTCGGCTGTCCACAGTGAGGGCAGTTCTCAGGGCTCTTGGTTGAATTTTGGGGCCTCCAATTTAAATTGCTTTCAGATTACGCCCATTCCCCTCTCTTGGGCTCCTATTTAAAAGCAATGAATGAAGGAGGAAAGTTGTTTTGATTTTGTAATGGTCGTCCGCGCCGTCACCAAAGCTATCTTCGGCGGTGTTTTTGCGCGGTAATTAAGCCAGGGCTGGCATTTGCCAGTGGCGTCAGCGGTTCTAAGCCCCAGCATGGAGCCGTGAGCGCGGAAGGGGAACGCCGAACCGGAGAGCCTCGCTCCTGAACCTCCCCGACACGCCGCGTGCCTGCTTAGACCGCCTCCGACCTGTCGCCTGCGAGGAAGACCCTCTCCCGCCACACTCTTCCTCTTCCACCTGACCGCGCTTTCTTTTTTTTTTTACGCGGCCAGCCGGCTCCGGCCCCCAGCAGGTCATTCCGGCCGTCTCTCCTCTCCCGAGAAGAGCTCTCGAGCCACGCCGCCTTCCGGAAAAATTACAACATAAAAAAAGAGCGGGAAAGATCGTCAAACTGGTAAGAGACAGACAATATCTTCTTAAAAACCGGGATTCTTTTTCCCCACCTGCAAAACAAAACCCTGAACGTGCAGCTGAAGTAGTCAGCACAAAACTAAATGAGATTGAAGCTGTTGGTCTTAAGAGATTGAAGCCGGTTAGTCACTTTGTAAACATTGAGTCAACACTGTGAGTCTAAACGACTTTGCTTAAGAGTTCTGCGGAGTTTTAAATGTCGAGCCAAATTGGCAGCGTCTTCACGCTGTCTTCAAATTATAGATTGATCAGCAGCCTGGCTGTTCACAAAGTCATTTTTGACTCCTGGTATTTTAAATAAGTAATACGAAGAACTCCCCTGCCATCTGCCCGGGTTTGGACGAAGCTTGGGTCTGAAGGGGCTCATCACCATATGGGCTTCAAATAAATGATTCAGAGACCCCTCTCTGAGCCTCAGTCAAGAAAGCTGTCCATATCTCTGTGAAATCTGTGCAAAATCTATCGCCCGATTGTCCTTTCTCGGAATATATAATCTTGTAAAAAGTAATGACGTTGAGTATTCACCGTTGACCTTAAACAGGTGCGCATTTGGTACAGTAAGGGAGACAAAACCTAGGTTTTCAAACAGAATTGATTTACCTCGTCTTGGCATTCCCTGCCTCCCTCCCCTGCCCTTTCAAATCCAAACATCCTGTTGTAGGAGGACCGGGGGGGTTGGTTTATTTTTCCCAGGGGACATTAATAATCCTTCTTACATCGAATATCCTTTCTGACTCAGCAGGCCACCGCCCTAGTTAGAATGATGATTTCTCTAGCCGATTTTGTGTGTGAAAACATTGATGCAGAGAATCGATGGAAGGTGTTTTTGCTTTTTTCGTCTTGCTGCAGTGTGCGATCGTGACTGAGCTGAAGTGTTTTTACTGCTCTTAAATCCCCCAACTGCTTTCAGGGGTGCTCTGAACAGGTCCTCAAGGCGAGAAAATAACTGAAAAACTTTTTAGGAGAAAAAACAAAAAACTATGGTTTCAGCTTCTTTTTGTCCAGTGTATAGCATATCAGGGTGTCTAGAGAAAAGAAAGATCTCTTTTAATTTATTTTTAAATAAGGAAAAACATGTTCAAATGCTACGTCATGCTTTCTATTTGTTGTTTTAAACTTTCCCCCTTGTAAAGTATTTAAACATACCAATGGTGGTTTCATACCGCTCCGATTGCAGATCTGAGTTAATGAATAATAGCAATATTATTATTGGCTGTGTTGACTTGGTTTGTGAATTTGCTGATATCGTCTCACACTGGTCTGTGTCGAGTTTTCTCACACAGACTACCAAAGCACTGTATTTACATTTAGGAATTCTGTGGATGCTCTTATTCAGAATAAATATCAGAAAGTTGAATTTCGACGGTAATTGTTTGTGCAAGTGAGAGAAGAGGATATACTGTTCTGCTGTAAGCAGCAAATGGATTTGAGGGTATAATGTGTTTAGCAGCTGCTAAACTATGGATATGCTATTCAACCCAGAAGAATGCTCAACTGAACGGTTGTGTGTTTCAGTAAAATGCAGAGCAGGGCAGTTTCTTTGAGAATCAAATTATCCCTTATAAGGAACATCATGACATCATGGTATTGTGATGTCATCCTGCTCTGTCACATGACATCATGACCATCAGTTCTTCAGTTGTGTAATCATGTTCCAAGCAAACATATCTAAGGAATATGCCCACACACACAAGCACACACACACCCACACACACACACACACACACACACACACATACTTTCTACTGATCTGTAGTCCTGCCACCGGCTCTGCACAGTAAAATTAAGCATAATTTAAAAGGGAGATATTTGGATTTTTCCAGTTCAGTGCATGAGTTCTCCCACAGTCTCACTCAATTTCATGTGTCATTTGACGCCGGTAAAGAATGGAAAAAAATAGGTTGAAATATAAACAGTTATGTTTTTGAAAGCAGAGATGCGAGTGCAAGAAAATATGTAAATATTGCATGAGAAGATTTATGAAAAAAATGTTTACTGATTTATTTATTTTGGGATCATCTTGATGTACCGTTTGTATTGTCATTGTTTTAAGTTTGTGATTGTTTTAAGACTGCACACGAAGACTGGAATAAGCCTATCGTGGCATGTCTACATTTTGTAGGTGATTTGTATTTATTTTTTAACGAAACGAAGCGAGAACAGTCACAAGCAGCCTGTCGCCGTTCGGCATGAATAATAGATGCGCGAGCCTGCTTTAAAATGCACCCACAACCTTTTTATCATTCAATGAAAGGACGGGCCAATTAGTGTCGAGGTACGGGAAAAAAGGCCAGGCGATAATTACCCGCAAGTAAATAGACTGACATCTTAAATCCCGGTACAAAACTCTTCCTTTATCCAGACTGATGGGTATTCAAAGGACGACCGTCATTTGGGCAGCAGCAGCTAATGAAGACGATGCGAAGGTTTATTACAGCCGGCTGCAGCATATGGGCCTGTAGACTCGTGTTCGCTTGATTTATGGACTTATTGATTTATAAACTGAGAGTGAGAGAAAGCGAGAGAGAAGGGGGGGGGGGGCGTACATCATCATCAAAGCTTTAATACTTCAACTATCAGATATTCTGAAAAATATTGACTATTGTCAAACTATGTCATCTCAAACTTTCAACGCATAGGCTATGCAAGCTTCATATTTTTATGTACCCTTACAGCACATAGGCTCGAGAGGCAGTTATATTGACGGCTGAACTTCACATCTGCATTTTTTATCATGACATGTATTTATAAAAGTGATCATTACTGTGCTATACAAAAGACATGATACGAGATACTGGTTGGTGTTATGCACGGTTCATTTATTTAAATAAACTGTGTGATAGTGAATCTCCAGGCACAGGAAATGACATAGGCCTGATTGGTATTATATTGTGCTCAGTTCAGTAGACTCCACAGAGCTCCCGGGCCTGATGGAAGAATAAAATGATTTTAGTGCACCTCTGATGCTCATAGGCCTACTTTCTTTGCACATGCATATGCTTGCGATTGTGTTGATTATTCATAAATTTGAGTGAAATGAGCAGCTAGAGGTAAGCGAGGCTTTCAATGCCAACATAATGGATGCGGGGACATATTGACTATTCCAGCTTTAACTGGTTGCAATGCTGAAGATGCATAGCTGCACAGGCCAGGGGTGCATAACGTTCTGCCAGAAACAGAAAGTAAGCTCGCTAAGATTTCTAAAACCGGTAAATTATTTTCTGTAGGTGCTTATGGTAAAGGTTCAGATGTGATAAGATGGTTTAATTAATGGTTTAGTTGCCGCCCTCAAAGCACTGAGATGAATTTATCCCAAAGGGATCGATGATTTCTCAGACACGGTGCATGAATGGATGGCAAAGCACTCCAAACAAGGTTAAGACAAAATTCCTAAACTCAGCAGCAGTGCAATTGAAACCATGTCCAGGTAAACAAATTGGTAAAAAAAAAAAAAGAAGTGAAAAAAATATATTAAAAGGGCGACAAACGAGTGTGACCACCCCCAGACATCGTCCATTTTCACACCAGTAGATTAACAACGCGGTGCGAATCCGACCTCTTTAGCATATCCCTGACGGAGCAGTGGCACGGAGAGGAAGGCCTCCGCGACCGGTGATTGACAGGTCGTCTTTGAAGCTCGTTCTCACTTTCTGTTTGTGTTATTACCCCCCCCCTCTCAAAGCCCCTGGCCGCAGGAAAATGAAACAAATGGCACTTTTGATTTGGCCTGCGGGTGACAGACTGTCGGTGGGCCTGTTACAGTGGCACGTCACCGGGAGGCCTCCGTCTGGCTCCCGCCGGTCTTCGTGACCGTCGGCCGCGGCCTCGTATCCCTGCAGCTGCCGCGCCGCGGTGACTCACTGCCCGCAAACGTCAGTTCATTCTGCCCGCAAACGTCAGTTAATTCTGCCCGCAAACGTCAGTTAATTCTGCCCGCAAACGTCAGTTCATTCTGCCCGCAAACGTCAGTTCATTCTGCCCGCAAACGTCAGTTCATTCTGCCCGCAAACGTCAGTTCATTCTGCCCGCAAATGTCAGTTCATTCTGCCCGCGCGGGTTTAGTGCGGTCGGTTGGTGCAGTTTGGCTTTAGCCGAAAACAATAAAAACGTCACAGTAAAAAACTATTGGCTAAGCTATTGTCGAAGTGTTTTCATTGTCATAGACTCATGTGGGTGAAGACTGGGAAAATGTATCAGTTTCGATTTTGTTTTAACCCTTTTAGTCCCAAGCCCAATATGAAGTGGCTCCACCCAAATCCCAAGGCCTTTTGGCTTTGGTTGAGAAAATGCATTTGCGAAAATGTAGTAGGGTTTTAATAGGGGCTCAAAACAATAGTATAGCAGTCATTTTGACTGGTTGAAATGGTAGAAGGTCGAGAGTGCCATATGGCACTCTTGAGATTTTACAGTAGTTAGGCTTGAGTGCCGTACGGCACTGTTGAGATTTTACAGTAGTTAGGCTTGAGTGCCGTATGGCACTCTTGAGATTTTACAGTAGTTAGGCTTCAGTGCCGTATGGCACTCTTGAGATTTTACAGTAGTTAGGCTTGAGTGCCATATGGCACTGTTGAGATTTTACAGTAGTTAGATTTGAGTGCCATACGGCACTGTTGAGATTTTACAGTAGTTAGGCTTGAGTGCAGTATGGCACTGTTGATCCCGCAGTACTGTGTGTAGCCTGTAGGGCGTAGAATAGTTACTGTCTCTCCCTCAGTACTGTGTGTAGCCTGTAGGGCGTAGAATAGTTACTGTCTCTCCCGCAGTACTGTGTGTAGCCTGTAGGGCGTAGAATAGTTACTGTCTCTCCTGCAGTACTGTGTGTAGCCTGTAGGGCGTAGAATAGTTACTGTCTCTCCCGCAGTACTGTGTGTAGCCTGTAGGGCGTAGAATAGTTACTGTCTCTCCCGCAATACTGTGTGTAGCCTGTAGGGCGTAGAATAGTTACTGTCTCTCCTGCAGTACTGTGTGTAGCCTGTAGGGTGTAGAATAGTTACTGTCTCTCCCGCAGTACTGTGTGTAGCCTGTAGGGCGTAGAATAGTTACTGTCTCTCCCGCAGTACTGTGTGTAGCCTGTAGGGCGTAGAATAGTTACTGTCTCTCCTGCAGTACTGTGTGTAGCCTGTAGGGTGTAGAATAGTCACTGTCTCTCCTGCAGTACTGTGTGTGTGTGTGTGTGTGTGCTTACTGGCTCATGGTGGGGGAGGGCACACATTTCAGGATCAGTTCTCCTCCAGGGGGTGCAAGTGTATTTTGAGGAGCACAGCTGGCTAATACAAACTCCGGAAAGGATTCTTAATTAAGCTCTACGCCAGTTTGTTAGCTTGCTAAAAATACCGTATAAACTTGGCTAGCTAAAAGCTGATGTGCCCCTCCCCCCCTTAAATTCTGTCTCTTTGTCTCATTTTCATTCCTTGTTTGTGGTATACTGAATAATACAGGCTAAATATGCAACATACATATGGAAAGCCAAAAAAACCTAAAACTCTAAAACTAAAATAAATAAATGAATAGAGGTGTCTCATGGCTCAATGCAGTTCAAATCTGGTCTTGCAACCTTTGTCACACGTCTGTCCATCACTCTCCATTCTTTCTGACCACTTTATTAGGTAGACGTGTACACCAGCTTGTTAATGCAAAAATTTAATCAGCCAATCATGTGGCAGCAACTAAATACTTAAACGCCTGCAGACGTTCAAGTACTGCAACGCATGGTTAAGAGATTCAGCAGTTTTTCAGACCAAATGTCAGAATGGGGAAGAAATGTGATCTAAGTGACTTTGACCATGGAAAGATTGCGGGTGCCAGACAGGGTGGTTTGAGTATCTCTGAAACGGCTGATCTCCTGGGATTTTCACGTACAACAATCTCTGGGAGTTTGCGAAGCTGGTGAAAGCTGACAGGAAGGTCACAGTAACATAAATAAGCACGCATTACAACAGTGGTATGCAGAAGAGCATCTCTGAGCATGCAACTCCTCTAACCTCAAGGTGGACAGGCTACAGCAGCAGACCAGTTAGTCTAAAAAATAAGTTGAATACGGAAATAATGGATGATATTTGATAGTCATACGCTGTTTAATTCTTGGTAAAAAATGTACAGAACATTATGTTCCAAAGGTAACATCTCTGTTAAGTCTATCCTTCTCTCCATCGCTGGCTCTCCGAGTGCGCCGCTGACAACTGACCCTTCACTGCGCTTTACACAATGTATGAACTGCACATTCAAAATGGCTGTAATATTATTCAGTGAGAGAATGGGAGGTGGAGTGTGTGTGTGTGTGGGGGGGGGGGTTGACGGGGGGGATGGATGCCACAATGGCTTGAAGTGTGTATGGCTCGGGTGTGGGGAGAGTGTGGTGGTGGATGTACAGGACAGGGCGTTGAATTGTAGCCATGAATGTACAGAGGTTTTGATGACATCTGCTTTGCGTCGCGTCAACCCCTCTGGTTCTCTTTCTCGTTGGCAGCTCCGTATGAGGAAGAGACCCTGCACCAGGAGAGCTCTAGTGCCACTCGTCGCAGAGATGAAGGTAGGCCTGCTCTCAACCTCTCCAAACCTTCATTCTTCTCCCTCTCCTCGTCACAGTATTAAACCCGGTGTTAGATCGACTCTCGCAGTGTACATATGGTCATTCTCTGGTCCAGAGTAGAGAAGTAGTAGTTTGTTAGACTTTAACAAACTCTGGACGTTTCATCTGGAGCGGTACGTCTCATGCACTATACGTGGCACAGCACCTTCCGATATGTTTACGCATGTTCACCATGTCAGTGGCCTTCACACCTTTGTGAGTACGTCCTACTCCATGTGAGTACGTCACATTTCACTAATCTGTCGTGCTGTTCTGACATGTTTTACCCGGTGATTTTACGATGTTCTCTCTTCGGGGAAAGGGTTCCCAAAGGCGACTGAGTCAAACCCCATCTAGTCCAAGGGTTCTTCGTGAGGCAAAGTGGTTGCTCTTTGTGAGCTTTCACACTTTTCACCCCTACCATGGAGGGTTCCATCCAGAACTAGAATGGGTTCCCCTGTGAAATTAAGCCAAAGTGCTTATTTTACTAAGAGTGTGTGCTGTCATGCATTAATTGCTATTAAGCAAATTCTGAGAAGTTAGCTTGTAGCATTACAGAGCAGTCAGGGCAGTAGTGCATTGGCAGTGATGACCTGTGAGTAATTACGGTGTAATTACTGATGCATTAGCGCTGTCCTAGCTGGCAATAAAGTGGTAAGAATGCACCTACCAGATGGTACAATTATTTAGCCTCGTTGGAAGTCAGTCCCCGTTTAGATGTACAGACTAAAGGGAGATAATTGTGGTAAGAAAAAACCCGCCCTGCTGTTTTGGATGAAACAGGCGGCGGAACACCCCGGAAGGCTGTGATGTTGATAGCTTTGGACCTTTTCCACCGCAGTCAAAGATGCCAAAATTCATCCTGTTGTTTTAATGACCTGCATCCCCCTCCCCCTACCCCACCCCTGGCCCCTACAGAGATAATTTTCTCTCTCCCTCACACTTTTTGGAATTACAGTATTTTGTTGATTTGTGGCAGGAACGCAGGGCCATGTCTGACCGAGGAACATTTGGGTAATTGCCTTTAAATTAGGGTAGGGCGCATATGTACCTCCTGTTGCGGCTTAATGCGGTGAGTGGCAGGTTGTCGGAAAGCCTTTGACCTCTAAAAGAACAATCAACAGTCATCGTGTGGAAGAACTCTGTTTCAAGAAAACAGAGGGGGGCGGTGGATTTTACAGTTTAGCTTGTAGCTTACTGAAAGCAATATGAAGTCATTTTTTGGTGTGATTTTTAGACCTAGGTATGAACAAGAGTTTCACTCTTAAAGTTTATCGTCCAGGAGAAAGCTTTGAAAAAATGTGCTGTAGACCACAGTTTCAATCACGAAAAAAGAACACGTGGATAGTTTTGTATACACAATAAGGGATACAGTGTGCTGAGCATGTTTGTCCTGTTTATATACACATTCCACAGAGATTCCACTTGTGTTACATTCAGGTTATTTATCTGATGCTTTTACCCCGAGGTTCTGCGTATTACGCTAACCAGGGGCCATCCCGGGGATGTGGGGTTAAGGGCCTCGTTCAAGGGCCCCACCGGCCCTTTGATATGAACCTGCAACCTTTTGCTAATCAGTCCAACTTCAGGCTTTATAGAGGATTTTGCCCCATTAGGCATTAAAGATAATTAGAAATGGTGGCACTCTATGAGATTAGCAAGCCAATTAGTGAAGAATTCTCTCTAATAAGTAGTCACATATTCATATTGGATATTCATTGAACTAATTCCACTTTCACACGAAAAGTTGTATTAATGAATGATAAATGTTTTGTTTGGGAACATGTTTGTATGTATGCAGTTACAAGTCGAGAAGTGATAAAAATTGACGGGTTATAATGCTGTATACGACATATTGTATCTGGCAATAATTAACCTGAACTATATTCCATCATGGTTACTTCACAATATCATAGGAATGGAAAAACAACTGTCATTGCCAGTCGTGTCCGCATTTTACAGCTTCTGGCAGACTGTCATAATATATTCTGCTATTGTTTTGTAGGTTTATTTTGAACGTTTTGTAAAATTCACTGCATATCCAATGGCACTGCAATGACATTTATGATGTATCACTGTAATACATTTATAGCATATAGTTCAAGTAACAGGTCATTGTCACTGTCTGAGATAATCTTTCTCCTTGTAATGCAATGAAGGAACTGCAATGTAGAAGAGATATTTCTCAGTGCAACCATGGCAAATGAAGAAATCAGGGCTTCACAGTTCACACTGCCACACAAAGAGGCTGAAAAAAAAGCTCCATTCATCAGAATGTTCTGGCACTCTGTTGTATGTTCCGGAAACCTGGTCTGAAAGTTCCGGCACCATTATGTGTCCGTGGGCTCGGGAACGTTCAGAAACGAGTCGGAGAAAGGGGAAAGATTAGGGTTATCCATTCCCGAGCGACTGCATTCTCCAGGCCTCCATCCACATTGTTCCCAAAAAACGTTTTTTTAAAGAAATGATTATCATCTCAGCGGCCACCTTTACTAAGCCTAAAACGAATTGTACAGAGCCTATTTAATCCCACTTTGGTGAGAGTGGGCTCAAGTGGACTCTGTAAAGGTTAATGTAACAGTGTGCTGTGTACTGTCCTGGGAGGTGGGATTTGAACAGGTGTATGTCTTGTTTGATCAGATGCTCTCATACTTCGAATGAAACTGTAAGTGCAGTCAAATTAGCTGTATATAAACTGGGATGCTTTAGATTAAAATGCCTTATTCATTCATGTTCCAGGGTCTATACAGTACTCCAGAACGTTCCATGATGTCTTTCTAAAATTTAAATGGAATAATCAGCGTTTTCAAACCTATATTATAGGGAATTGTGGGTTTTGATGTTCGTGTGGTTTATTTTTCTTTTGATGGGGATGGTTGCTAGTCTCTCTACTGGGGATGTCAGTTTTTCCAGACGGCTGTATTTGGTTTCACTACAATATTCCTCCTCCTTTAAACCTCAGCCTCCCAGACAGACAGTTTCATTAACAGTCAGTGATAAGTGAGTGCTCTTTCCACAGCAATCGATTGATGGAGAAAACGGCAGCGAAGGACCTGAACAAGAAATATTACAGGAAAAACTATGGTGCGTCAATAAAACGGACACAGGTTTTAAAAAAGCGAAATATTTCTATATTAACTGCACCCAGCAATGTGATTATACATTAATATCAGCAAAAATGGTAATGTGATATGACACTAAGACGAGAAATGAGGGTGCTGTCCTGTAAATGCATTTAGAGAGCATCATGGGTAATCAGCAGAGCTCAGGACCGGGCCATGTTCTGACTGATTCTCAGCATCAGCTGATGGGATTGGAGAATTATTCTCTGGACTGGGCGGTGAACGGTAACGAGGTATGGAATTGATGGAGAGAGACCAAGTGAGAATAAAACAGGGGAGCAATCACCTTGGAAACATTATTCAGTCTCATTCCCGCCAGAATGAACTGTTTAAATCTTCATAAGGTTTTAAAAATGACATTTGTTTGCAGTTTGCTGTGGCCTGTCAGTGCTTGAGCAGGGCCCCAGTCATATTTTAGGCACAGAGAGCTGTATGCATATTAGTGGCTTTTTCCAAGCTAAAAACCTGAAATCCCTTTGGTCCTGATTCTACGGGCGGCGACATGGCTCAGGCAGTAAGAGCAGTCGTCTGGCTAGTTGGAGGGTTGCCGGTTCGATCCCCCACCCGGGCTGTGTCGAAGTGTCCCTGAGCAAGACACCTAACCCCCAAATGCTCCTGGCGAGCTGGTCGGTGCCTTGCATGGCAGCCAATCGCCGTTGGTGTGTGAGTGTGTGTATGAATGGGTGAATGAGAAGCATCAATTGTACAGCGCTTTGGATAAAGGCGCTATATAAATGCCAACCATTTACCATTAACCATTTACCTACTCTGGGCCCATTGTGTAACCATAGTTTCTGTTCCACTGTATAAGCAATTTAGGAGATATATTAAAACAAATTTGTCTCATTTTAATGTCTTTTATTCAGTTAAGTTCATTTTTACAGGAACAATGCACATTAACCAACACATTAGTCATACACTGATATGAGTGCTGTTCAAAATGAAAACATTAACATGCAGTATTCTCAATTACAAATCCTCAGAATTTCTTTTTTTTTTTCATCAGTTAAAAGGAGCAGTTCTTTACAAGGAATGAAGTGTATGTGTCAAACTGTGCTGTGTGGTCGGTTGTCGTTAATTCCAGCAACTACTACCTGTCCATTTTAGGTGCTGAAATGGATAAATATTGGAAATCACAAAGCATGATTATAGAGGCCAGATGAAGGTTTTTTTTTTATCAAGTCTGAGATGTGTGATTTCACCTGCGGTGTTCGTGACTTTTCACCTGTGATGTATGTGTGCTTTCACGTGTGAGCGGGTGCGAGCCGTGCTCTGTGAAAACACGCGGTACGACAGCGCAACACGCAGCCTCGTTCAACACGTCGGGGGCGGGGGGTGTGTTAGTTACCCTGTTGTTTTAAACAATTCTCCGATGTGGAAGCTTCTCGCGTTAAGTGCTGACTCGAAAAGAATGATGCAAATGTGTAATTAAAAAGCTCCTAAAAGCCAGTAGCAACTGCAATTCCAGTCTAATTATTTTATGTACGCACATATTTTCTGTTCCATTTTCCTGGCCTTGTTCTCGGCCGGTCTCACTTGTGTGATGTCCACAGCCAAACCTCTCCTCTGAAGCAGTCACTGTCTGTTGCCTCCCCGGCCCCCCTGCTCACTGTCTGAGTGTCCGTTCTGGAAGCAGTCGCTCTGTGGGGCGTTCCACTTCGACGACAGCGCCCCTGTATAGGCCTGCGATGTACACCGTGTTCTCTTCGCGGGGCCTGCGAGTGCGACCTCACATGGGGCAGATAGTGTCCAATTCCCGGCATAATTTGGAATATTATCTGTAGTCGCTTTCATACGTGAACAGAGAACATTCTGTTCATTCTGGAAAATGTAGACATCCCGATTCGCCTCCGAAATACGCGGTATCGCCAGCTTGCTTCTTTTCGCGCCGAGAAACTACAGCCGAGCTCTCGCAGAGTAGAGTCGGAGGAAGACCATTCACGCACGGATTTGCCGTGTAGTCAGTGGGCACCCCGTCGACCAGTGGGGGTCAGTGAAGAGCGTTGAAACACGGACTCTCCATTCTGTTCTGTGTGAGGATGGCGCTCCTACCCCCTTCCCCCATTATGCATCAAAAGGACTTTAACACATAATCTGGCAGGTGGGGGAAAAGGTGTGTGATAAGCCCTCTGTCAGTATCTCTGGCTGTGAGCTGGATGACTGTAAGGAATGGTAAAATGATAACTGTTTGACAGGAGGGACTGCATGAGAAGGTATTTAAAGTTCCTGTACTGTTTCTTTGTGAGCTGTCTCTGTACACAGTGTTCATGAGCTGTGTCTGTACGCAGTGTCTATGAGTGTCTGGTGGTTCTGTGGAGTGAGAGAGGGATGGAGGAAGGGATAAGACCCACCTAATAGGGGCAGGAGGACTGGTCTCAGTGCACACACAAGAGCATGGGAGAGGTTTGTGTGTGTGTGTGTGTGTGTATATGTGTGTGCATGTGTGTGTG
This sequence comes from Conger conger, assembly GCF_963514075.1. Classification (NCBI taxonomy): domain Eukaryota; kingdom Metazoa; phylum Chordata; class Actinopteri; order Anguilliformes; family Congridae; genus Conger; species Conger conger. The sequence continues at coordinate 14,598,265 of NC_083770.1, read as the reverse complement.
TATGTGTGCGTGCGTCTGTGTGTATATGTGTGAGTGTGTGTGTGCGTGTATGTGTGTGTGCCTGTGTGTGTATGTGTGCGTGTGTTTGTGTGTATGTGTGTGTATATGTGTGAGTGTGTGTGTGCATGTGTGTGTATGTGTGTGTATATGTGTGAGTGTGTGTGTGTGTGTGTGTGTGTGAGTGTGTGTGTGTATATGTGTGAATATGTGAGTGAGTGTGTGTGTATATGTGTGAGTGTGTATATGTGTGAATATGTGAGTGAGTGTGTGTGTGTGTGTGTATGTGTGCGTGTGTATGTGTGTGTGAGTGTGTGTATGTGCATGTGTGCATGTGTGTATGTGTGTGTATGTGTGTGTGTGTGTACAGCACAGGGCTCTCTCTGTATCTGTATAAGGGTGATGAATGGGCTTCAGCAGGGGAACTGGGGAGGGGGGGCCGCAGGGAGCCGCGTTGCCATCGGAGACCACTGCACCTGCACCCCCGCCCCGCCGGCAGGTGTGCGGTACCCTGGCATGGAGGGACCCGCCTGCCCCTGCCCAGGCCCCAGGGCCCTGGAGCCTCACTGCGGAGGAGGAGGAAGGAGAGAGACGATGCGAATCCAGCCCCACCGCCATGCAAAGTTCCCAGAGGTGGTGTGTGGGCGCCCGTAATGAACCGCATCCTAGGAGAGAGAGAGAGAGAGAGAGAGAGAGAGAGAGGGAGGGAGGGAGGGAGAGAGAGAGAGAGGCAGGGTGAGAGAGAGAGGGAGAGAGAGATACTGGGGAACAGATTCAGAACAAACCGGCTAGCCTAGCTCTGCTCTCCACTTTAATCTTCACAAACACAAAAGGCTTTAGTGGCAGAGCTAGAGATACAGCCTCATCTCACGGACTGGGAACTACAGCAGAGCGAGAAGGAGGGGAGAGAGAGAGAGAGGGAGGGAGAGAGAGAGAGGAGGGGGGTGGTATATTCAGAGTGTAAGTGACTTAGCGAGCACGCTGTTCGCCTGTGTTCCTCCACGATCAGGAGAGCACCGGCAGACCTGGATCACTCCGCTGTGCGCCCGCCAGGCGTGGCCGTCTTCAAAGCCACACATTTAGAAACCGCCACCTCTGGAGAGGCCAGGAGAACAACAACAGCCACGGCAGCTACTACTGATGCAACAGGCTGCCTGAGAACGCTCTCGCACTCTCACCCGCAAACATCCACACAATCACTCACACGTTCACTCACTCTCTCACACATTCACACATTCACTCTCACAATCACTCACTCACATTCACACAATCACTCACTCTCACACAAACATTCACTCTCACACTCACACATTCACACACTTTCTCACACACATTCACTCTCACGTTTACTCGCTCACAAACATTCACACAATCACTCACATTCACTCACTCAAACATTCACACAATCACTCACATTCACTCACTCACCCTCTCACAAACATTCACACATTCACTCTCACACTGAAACATTCTCAAAATCACTCACTCACATTCACACAATCACTCACTATCACACAAACACTTTCTCACTCAAACATTCACTCTCTCACTCTCACACTCAAGCATTCACACAATCACTCACTCTCACTCGTATACATTCACACATTCATTCACTCACACTCACACATTGACTCTCACCCAAACATTCACACATTCACTCTCTCACTCAAACATTCACACATTCACTCTCTCAAACATACACATATTCACTCGCACATTCACACTCACTCCCAAACATCCACATATTGATTTACTCACGCACATACACTCACTTACTGTCTGACTCATTCACTCTCTCACACAGTCATTCACTCGCTCACTCTCTCACTCTCTCTCACTCTCACACACTCTCTCACTCTCAGTCTCTCACTCACTCACACACACTTTCACTCACTCACACACTCACTCACTCACTCTCCCCTGGGACTTTCTGAAAGGATAACTCTCCTGGGGCCTGAGAAGAATGTAAGAGCCTGGGGCAGTGAGATGACCCAGGTGATCTGAAGCTTGGAGCAGCAGTTTGGGGCGGGGCGCGGGGGAACAGGGGCAGATGGGGAAGAGGACCTGGAGTGAGAGGAGGCAGGTGTCGCGGGGCTGCTCTGCCCGGGACGAGCCTCCGGGGCCAGGCCGGGGCACCACCCGAGGGCGCTTCACCGAGTCCTGGAAGAGGATAAGCTCCAGGCAGGGGTCCACTAAGAGATCCGGGCTTGCTTCCCAGCAGCCTGCGGTAAGCCATGGAGCACGCTCACTTCCTCTCTGTCTCCCTGCCTGGGGTGCATGGTGGGGGGGGGCGGGGGGGGAGGGGGATTTTGGCAACAGGAACGTGTCTCTCAGCTTAGGCTAAGGTGTGGAACGTTGTGCCAAAACTTACCTCCGTCTCTGAAATGCGCAGATGTGCGGTTTACCCCGGGGAAGTTTGCAGTGCGCGTCTCGCAGAGGTAACCTAGAGCTGGGCTTATTAAACGATCACTTTTTTGATTCGTCGGTTGTTAATTGAGGCGCTGTTTGTTGCTGATGGAGAGTTTGTGACCGTGCGGTCGTGTCTGAGGACCGTTCCGGCGCGGAGTTCTCCGGATGTAGCGCGGCTCTTGCGCTTCGGCCGGACGCGGTCAGGAGGGTGTTGATTATTTGCCATCGCGCGCGTCGCCCATGTGAACGTCTAATGACTTCCACTGAGCCAATTGCGTGACAGCGGAGCATTCGTTGAGGATAAGCATCGGTGATAAGTCCAGCCCGCTGAGTGAGAGGGAGAGAGACAGAGCACGAAAGAAACAGCAAGGGGAAAAACAAGGGAGAGACAGTTTTTTCTCATTTTCTTCTATTTTCTCTTTCTGATTGAGTTGCGTGTGTGTGCGTGCATGGATGTGTGTGCGTGTGTGTTTTCCTATGTGTGTGTAAGTGGCGGAGGGACTGTTGTTGTGCTTAATTTTTATGGGGACGTTTGTTTTTATGGGGACAAGCGAAAAACGCATTTTGAATTTGAACTTCAATTTGAGGGAGAAACTTCCTCGGGCAGGTTGCGCTCAATCTTTTTCAAGCGGAGACTGAGCTGCACTTTGTCCCTGAAGAGGGAGGGAAGAGCTCTGTACTTAACCCAAAAATCAGAAAATCTGCCCTGAATCTGAGACCCTCCCGGGGGTCGAGAGGCTGGCCGTTCTCCTGGGAGAGAGGAAGGAGGGCATGGGTGCCTCTGACCACAGTCTGAGGGACAGTGTGTAACCC